>NW_006993357.1:138255-158521 GCF_000164805.1 Carlito syrichta
AGGAGAGAGAAAGGGAGAGGGAGGGAGGGAGGGGAAAAGAAAATAAAAGGAACTGTTATAAAATGGAAGCAATAAAATGAATGAAATGCAGTGGGCATCCTTTTGACAAGATGGCTCCTAAATGAATTGTTTTCAGACTTGGTTGTTTTCCACACCTCAACACCCAGGCAAAAGAGCAATTTCTATTAGAAAACCTGTAGACCAACTATTGGAAACATATATAAAGAGTAACATTATCTTTGCAGACAGGTAGAAACCTGCAGGGCATCCAGTTGGCCACACAAATGTTCTTACTGTCCACTAGGTAAATACATTTTTTTCAGACATAATAAACATGCCATATGGATCACTCAATCCTTAAGTCAGACTCTACAAATAGAATTCTGATATTAATTTGATTTTCCAACTGACCTTGCTGCTAGAAAAAACCTCCCTCAGTTCTCAGCACAAGTATGCCAATCTGATTTCAATGTGAGTTACATTTGCATCCCTGTTTATACGTCAGCTTTTCTAATATTTGCCTAACTTGACTTAGTCTTCCATAGCCTGCTGACCCTGGGTAAACTGACAAAACTGAAAGCCTCAGCAGCCCACTGGAAGTGCAGACCCTGGTCCTGTGGTCACTGCCCCCCTCCCATTAAAATGCAGACACCAGGTTCAATCTGGACAGTTGGACTCCTCTCCTTTGATGACCAAACCATTTCACCTGCTAAGGACCATTTCCTCACATTACCATACTACCTAATATTCTTCTTCTCCAAGTACTTTTAGCAAATAGATTTCTCTTTTAAGTTGAACGGTTTAAGTACAGCAGAGGTTAGATTGACTTAATGACCTCTATGAAAAGTGACTTTCAGTTTTTTAATTGCATATTATTGCATATCTAAACAGTACACTGTGTCCATTGAAATTGTTATTTTGTTTGCATCTCCCACTGCATTTTCTACTGCTGAATATTTTAAACATCTTCCGTTTTAGTTATCTATATTACATATTAGAAGCCACTAAGAGGCCAGGCTCAGTGGCTCAGCCTGTAATCCCAGCACTTTGGGAGGATGAGGCAAGTGGATTGCCTGAGCCTGAGGGTTCGAGACCAGCCAAGGCACCTTGGCAAGACCTGATCTCTACAGTAAAATCAAAAAATTAGCCAGGAGTGGTAGCATGCACCTGTAGTTCCAGCTACTTGGAAGGCTGAGGCAGAAGGATGGCTGGAGCTCAGCAGGTCGATGCTGGGTGGCCTTGAGTGTGCCACTGCACTCCAGCCTGGACGACAGAGTGAGACTCCAATTCACACACACACAAAAAGTCACTAAGAGTTACCCTGGTGGTAGTTCAACAACTTTTCACTTATATACAAACTTAAATGCTAAATACAAAGGTTAATTTGTGAAATTGTTTGCCATGTTGAGTTGCCAGGAAAAAAATTCTGTAATTTCAGACACATTTAAACTAAGGAACAATTTAAAATCTATCAGAACAATTGCTCATTAAAAACCAGCTCTTCAAATGTCTCTTCATTCATCTTCCCTGTTTATGAATTCCTTGCCCTTCTTAAGGCAACAGTCTCAAGGGGTATGTCAAAAGTTCCCTCCCCAACTTTCCCACTGACTCACCGCCTGACCCCAGGCTGCTCAATGAAACTCCATGAGTCTGTTTCATGAGCATCTGTAAAACAGGGATAATGGGATCTGCCTCACCGGGGAGCTACAACAGCTGAGTTATGGTTTGCAAAATGCTTTGTGATTCATACATAAAAGGAACTACAAGAAAACAAACTGTCATGGAGCATTACAAACAGTTTTCATCCCAATTATTTTGAACTAAGGAGAGATGAATATTCTAAGTTTCCAAAATATATTAAAGCAGTATGATGTTCTAGAGAATTTCCCAAACTAAGGCAGGCAATTGCTGATTCAAGTTTTTTTCTAGGAACAGGAAATGTCATTCATACATAAATGCAGGGAAAGGCAAAACTTAGGGAGACATGAAGTAAATACTTGGCCCTGGGATCCAACAATAAGAGAGTTTCTACTTTCAAATCACCCACTGGAACCCTGCCCAAGAGAATTATAGATGAAAAATCTTCCGAGGCTTCAGCCATCTACCTAAATCTGGTGTTGACCTAACACTTTCGAAAGTTAGAGCAATGATTTTCATGTTTTAGGGGTAATTCAGTTAAGGGTTAAGCCTATTAGGTTTGGTCTTACACTAGAGGACATGACAACTGAAAAACTAAATTCTAAATTGTTCAAAGTGATGGTGAGACATCTATACTGCACTTTAAATCTTATACAAACAGGTTAGGAGAAGGCTATAGAAAAAGACATAGCAGTCACTCCTTATTCACAAGGAATATGTTCCAAGTGAATATCTGAAACCACAGATAGTACCTACACACACTGTTTTTTTCCTGACTACATACACACATATGATAAAGTTTAATTTATAAATTAAGTACAGTAAGAGGCTAACAACAACAATAATGATAAAAGAGAACAATAAAATACACTGTAATAAAGTTATGTGAATGTATTCTTTCTCTTTCCCCCTCCTCTTTCTCTCCCCCCACGCCACAAATATCTTGTACTGTCCCTAGAGTATCTGAACCCATAGAAAGGAAACTTCAGAAAAAGGGGGAACTACTGTATTCATAGCTTATTAAGTTAAAATATTTGACACTAACTAATAGTGTCAAATTAGCTGCATTATATTCACTATCACCTTTAATACAACCACACTGGGAAGGAGTACATTTTGTCCTCATATCATTTGGTGGATTTTCATATTAAAAAGCCTCTCGGGCACTCTTGGCACAGAAAATATCATAATAATAATTTAAATGATTAACATTCACCCTCTTCGAATTAAGAGAGTGCCGTGACTGCAGTGATCCAAAGGTGAATGTCGATGTCTTGGCTATAATACAAATAGTGGGACTAGAAATTAGCGACATGTCAAGAATGAAAAAAAGAAAAAATATTGTTTTAAAAGAGCAACCACTACAATGATTGTAAAGAAATTAAACCACGGATGGTCAATAGACAGAGTGAGAAACTTCTGGGAAAATCCTAAAAATTTCAAGTTTCAAATTTCTATTTGCCAGATTGCTATTACAGAAATCCCAATTATTCAGATAATTTGTATAATTTAGATGAAGCAAGCAACAATCATTGGCTGTATAAATTATCCTATAGTCTACTATGAAGATTACAGATGAGAGGTAGGCTGCACATGGAACTTACTCTAAGATCAACCACATCCTCGGCAAAAAATAAATAAATAAAAATTTTAAAAAAGAAAAGAAGCCTGGAGCACTTAACCAACTATGACCTTAGGGAAAGCATTAAGATCTCTTAGTCCCTCTCCTCATCTGTAAAAGAAAACAATGATGGGACCCACAAAGAGTGGGAAAGGGCTACACAAAGTAATACCCAGGACATTTAGATATTTGATCATAATGGTTTGTTCTCCTTTCCCTTTCATTTAAGACACGACTTTGCAGGGAAGTCTAATTTTTCCCAAATAAAAACTTTTAATTTTTTAAAAATTGTGGTAGAGTCCTATCCATATATATTTCCTCAGTGTGTGCAATTGATAAAATATAGAGTAAAAACAGCTCATAATAGCTAACAGTTGCAACTTCACACTTTTAGATCATGAATAGGGCTCAAGATTCCAACACAAATCCCTAATTTGGCACTAGCTATAATTCAGGTGCATCTGATCTCCCCATAACCTTTAATGCTGTGGCCAAGATGAGTAGGCTATCATTAGTCACCGTGGTGACTGGGGTAAAGGTGGTCCTTCCAAGTTTTAGGACCTGCAGTTCTTGAAGAAGATTCCTGAAGTGGGGAATAAATCGGGCTTAGTGGCTCAGGCTGTAATCCGGCGCCTTGGAAGGCTGAGGTGAGTGGATTGCCTGAGCCCGCGGGTTTGAGACCCGCCTGTGCAACTTGGCGAGACCTCATCTCTACAATAAATCAAAAAATCAGCCGGGCATGGTAGCGCGCGCCTGTAATTCCAGCTACTCGGAAGGCTGTGGCGAAGGATCGCCGGAGCCCAGCAGGTCGAGGCTGCAGTGGCCAGGACCAGTCTGGGCGACAGAGGGAGACTTCAACTCAAAAACAAAAAACAAAAAACAAAAAAATACTTGACTGGGGGGGGTTCCAAATCTGTCAAAAGTAATTCTAATGACAATGGCGAGCAAACAAATATCCTTAGGAAATATTGACAGAGCCTATTGTAAGCCTATTATTTTTAAACGGTCCAAGGCCAATGCAAATGTTTTTGAAGACTTGCACTTATTATGGTGGAATCATTATTATCCTAACAGCCAACAACTGATGCTTCTTAATGAAAGAATCGTTCCTAAATAGTCTTGTTTAGGAAAACTGTTTTAATAATATCATTGGGATGGAGGATGATACTCTCAGAACACTGTTACCAGCAGAAGTCAAGGCAACAAAGAGACAGCTAATCTGCTGGGGGGGGGAAAGGGAAGGTATCGAAAAATAGAAGATGGACACAACAGAGAGTGCAGGTGGTGGAGAAAAAAAATTAGGCAATTCCATATTTTAAGGCTGAGATATCTCACTGAAACAAGTCCAAAAAAAAAATGTTCTCCAAAAGTAATGGTACAAAGGAAATTCCTAGAACAGGGGTATTTGTTCTCCAGTGTGAAGCTGTCAAAGTTGTTGCTATAAGCTCACTTTCCTTCTCCCTTGATGTCAGTTATGGATGCTTTACACTAGTGAGATGTGTGTGAGTGTGTGTGTGTGTTGGAAAAGGTCTAATTTTCACATTTGATCAACTCAATGTTGACAAAAGGAACATGCATCAGACAGGTTTGCAAAGCAACTTCTGGAAATAGAAACCCAGTGCCGGGAGTAGACTGAGAAAACAAGCACCCTAGGATCTTCAAATGGCTATGAATTTCCACAAAGTCATAATGAATTGATCATAGCTAGATATCAAGCAGCTGTTTTAATTTGTGATGCTTTAATTACAAGGGAAACTGTGATTTATTTATTTGTTGGTGACATTCATTACTTTTTTGGTAAATTGTCTACTCGTGGCTATGCCTAATTTTCTGTCCATGCAGTTATTTTTCTTGCTTATCTGTAACAGTCCTTTACATATCAAGCATACAAACTGTTTGACAGAGACTGCAATTTGAGACTGCAAAGAGTCCTCTTTGACTCTTGCCTTCTAATTTGAAACATTGTTGATACAATAGTGTATATATTGTTGATGTACACTTATGACCACTGATTTCTTTTATAGTTTCTTCCTTTGTTATTTAAACTTAAACAGAATTCCCACACCAAAATGTTAATCCACATTTTCTACTGGTTTTGGAATAAATTTGGTTTTGACATGTCACTGTATTTTTGTCTGGAACTTAACCTGCTATACCCTTACTTAGAATGATGAGATTCAATTTACAAATGAGATTGGTATTTTGAATTTTTTGTGAATCAATACTCAGATTTTGGTAACAGTTTGTAAAATAATGTCAGCATGTGTAAAACATGTCCTATAAGAGTTTATAGAATACAACACTGATCTATGAATTTATCTCTGCTTAACAAAATAACAGAACTCACCAGTTAAGTGTTCTGGGCCCAAAATGTTTTCAATCAACAATTTTTGACAAACATTGTCAATACCTAGTTTGACTTTTTTGTTCATATGCTCAGATTTCTCCATTTTTTCCTTCTTATTGACTCCTTTTTTATAATTCATATTCCCTCCTGTTCATTGTTGAGATTTTAGAATTTAGAATGGAGTTTGAAGTATAAGCTTATAATTTTTAATCTCAGTATTTGTCATTGCATCTCCCTTTTTACGTAGGTATTTTGCTTTTATGTTTTTAACTTTATTAATTTCTGCTATTTGTATTGTTTTTCTTTCTACTTTGTAAGTTATACCTTGTTAATTGTCTCATTTTTAGTTATATACTAAGTTTCTTTTCATTCTTTGTTATAGAAAAAAATAGTTGTAAATTTATTAAATCATCTTGTTTATTTTATTGCTTAGCTATGTCTTTGGCATTATTTCTTATTTTCTCTGCCAAATACTGGGCAAAGGAAATGTATCTTTTAAAATTGTTCTTGAATTTCTGTTATCTATATAATTTAATTTCTTTAGTTTGGATTATTAAATTTCATTACACTTGTCTTATTTTACTGCATACCATTTCTGTTTTGTTTAGTCCTTTTTACCTCGAAGCTTAATTGTTTGATATTATTATATAACTCCAGGTGTACTGATATTTTTAATGTAGTTTTGCTTACTCTTTTTCTCTTAGCTTTCTGAATTGTTTTATTTTATGAGTACTCATGATAAATAACTCACATTCAGATATTGTTTCTGACTCAATCCTAATATTTATCTTTTAGTAAAAAGTAACACATTTGTATTTTTTTCATATGTTTGAATTTGCTTTGGTCAGCTCATTTTACAGGTCCTATTTTAAGATTCCTTACTGGTTTTTTACCATTATTTTGTCATATGAATTATGTTTTCATTTATTTTTTCAACCATACATCTTGTATCCAATTCTATATATCATCACCTTGTAAAATATTTAAAGACATACTTCTCATAAAAGTCAAGAACTGCGAGCCAAAAGTTCACCAATATAAGAAGGGATAAATAAGTTATATGAATACACAATATAATATTATAAAGTAATAAAATAAACAAAGTTATAACAACTTGGATGACCCAAATTGTTGAACAAGAAAAAAGCAACACATAAAATAATACATACATACAGAGTTTAATCCCATTTATATCATGTTCAAAAGTGGGTAAAAGTAAACCATGTTGTTTACATGACAAAACAGTTTTATTGAAGGCAGCAAAAGTTAGGAAGATGCTCATGTCTAGGGAGAGGAAACAGATTTATAAGGAACCAAGCAGACTGCTGGGAGCTGCTATCAGAGTCTTTCTTCATCTGAGTGATGGTTACACTTGTGTTCACTTTATAATTAAACACCAAACCTTGCATTTTCATTGTGTGCATGATTCTATATGGAACATTATATCTTATAATGAAATAATCTCATACATCTTTGTCATTTAAAAAATTGAATATCAGAAAATATATACTTATTTGTCTCCTCCATGTAACCTGAAATATTTATAGTTTTGCAACTTTCCCAAATCTCTCACTTGATGTTTTTATTAGTATAACTTAGTGTCTTTTTTTATTTTTGTCACCTTTTAAAAATTTTTTTTTGTTTTAAAGATGTGGGATACAATTCAGGGTTAGGTGTACAAATGTTCCTTATGCAGGTACCCTTGTTGATGAGGTGTGCCCCTCCCCCAGCAGATTCCCACTACTGGCAACCCTGCTCCCTCCCCCTCCAGCAATTTCCCACTACTGCCAATGCTTTTCTCATAGTATTATGCTAATTGTTCAAGGTCCACTTATGAGTGAGAACATGTAAAATTCAGTTCTTTGTTTCCGTGATAAATCACTCAGTATTATAGACTCTAAGTCCATCCAGGTTGCTGCGAAGTTCATAATTTTGACATTCTTTATGACTGTGTAATATTCCATCATGTATATGTACCACATTTTTTTTATTCAATCCTCTTTCAATGGGCAGCACAACTGTTGCCATGTTTTTACTATTGTGGATAAAGCTACAAAAAATATGTGTCCACAGGAATCTTTTTCGTAGAGTGATTTGAGTTTCTCCAGGTATATTCCCAGTAGGGAGATTGTGGGGTCATATGGAAAGTCGATTTTTAGATCTTTTAGGAATCGCCAAACTGTTTGATACAGAGGTTGTACTAGTTCACTCTTCCACCAACAGTGTAGAAGTGTTCCCTTTTCACCACATCCTCTCCAGCATCTGTTGTTTTTTGAGTTATTGATGGTCATCCTGACTGGGGTTAGGTGGTATCTCAGTGTGGCTTTAATTTACATTTCTTTGATGACTAGAGAGGCTGAGCATTTTTTCATGTATCTGTTGGCTGCACATATGTCTTCTTTTGAGAAGTGTCTATTCATATCTTTTGCTCACTTTTTAATGGAACTTTTTTTTTTTTTTTTGGCAAATTGAAGTTCTTTGTAGATCCTAGATGTTAGGCCTTTGTCAGATATACAGTTGGCAAATGTTTTTTCCCAGTTTGTGGGCTGTCTCCCTGCTCTCTTCATGGTTTCTTTGACTTTGCAGAAGTTTGTCAGTTTGATGAAGTCCCCACTTGTCTATCTTATTTCTTATGGCATGGGCACTTGGAGTTTTGATCAGGAATTGATTGCCAGTTCCAATTTCCATAAGGGTGTCTCCTGCATTTTCTAAGGTTCTTATAGTTTGAGGGTTTATGTTTAGGTCTTTGATTCATTTAGAGTTGATTTTTGTGTGTGATGATAGGTAGGGGCCTTGATTTAACCTTCTGCATGTAGTCAGCCAGTTTTCCCACCTCCATTTACTGAATAGGTTCTCCTGTCCCTATTGGTTGTTAGTGGATGCTTTGTTGAAGATGAATTGGCGAGAAATTGGGGTTTTGGAATCTCTATCCTGGAATCTCTGTTCTGCTCCATTGATCTACATGCCTGTTCCTGTATCAAAACCAGGCTGTTTTGATTATTGTAGCTTTATAATAAAGCTTAAAGTCTGGGAGTGTGATACCTCTTGCTTTGTTTTCTTTGACATTTTTGTTTTGTTTTGTTTTCCTGAGGATTGTTTTGGCTATTCGTGGTCATTTATGTTTCCAAATGAATTCCTGTATTGTCATTTCCAGGTCTGAGAAGAATGCTGCTGGTAATTTAATGGGTATTGCATTAAACCTGTAGATTGCCTTGGGTAGAATGGACATCTTAACAATGTTAATTCTTCTAAACCATGAGCATGGAATATTTTTCCATTTGTGTGTGTCATCTTTGATTTATTTGAGCAGTGTTTTGTAGTTTATGTTGTAAAGGTCTTTCACATCTCTGGTCAGGAAGATACCAAGTCATTTCACTTTGTTTTGTGGCTATTTTGAATAGTATTATGTTTTTTATTTGGGTTTCTGTTTGTTTATTGTTGGTGTATAGAAATGCGACTGTCTTTTGAACTTTATTTTATACCCTGAGACTTTGCTTAAGTCCTTTATCAGTGCAAGGAAGTTTTTGACAGATTCTCTTGGGTTTTCAAAGCATAGAGTCATGTCATCTGCAAAGAGGGATAACTTGACCTCCTCTTTTCCTATTTGGAAACCTCTGATTTCCTGCTCTTGTCTGATTGCTGTAGCTAGGACTTCCAAAATGATGTTGAAAAGAAGGGATTAGAGTGGGCATCCTTGTCTTGTTCCAGTTTTCAGGAGAAACAGTTCTAATTTCTGTCTGTTTAGCAATATGTTGGCTGTGGGTGTCTCGTAGATGGCTCTTACTATTTTGAGGTATGTTCCATCTATGCCTTGACGTTCAAGGGTTTTTATCAAGAAAGGTGCTGGATTTCATCAAAAGTTTTTTCTGCAGTAATGATAAAATCATGTGTTTTGGGGTTTTTTTTTACATCTGTTGATGCATTTCATTACGTTTATGATCCTACAAATGTTGAACCAGCCCTACATTCCAAGGAATAAGCCTACTTGGTCATGGTAGATGATTTTTTTTTTTTTTTTTTTGAGTTAGAGTCTCACTCTGTCACCCAGATTGGAGTGCAGTGGCCACTCCCGGCCACTGCAGCCTCGACCTGCTGGGCTCCTGCGATCCTTCTGCCTCAGCCTTCCAAGTAGCTGGAACTACAGGCGCACACTACCACGTCCGGCTAATTTTTTTATTTTATTGTAGAGATGAGGTCTCACCAAGTTGCCCAGGCGGGTCCTGAGCCCACGGGCTCAGGCAATCCACTCACCTCAGCCTCCCAAAGGCGCGGGATTACAGGCTGAGCCACCGAGCCCGGCGGTGGATGATTTCTGAGATGTGTGTTTGGATCCAGTTTGCTAGTATCTTGTTGAGAATTTTAGCATCTATGTTCATCAAGGATATTGGCCTGTAGTTCTCTTTCTTTGTTGAATCTTTACATAGTTTGGGTATCGATGTGAAGTTAGCTTCATAAAATGATTTGGGGAGAGTTCCATCATTCTCAATTGCCTGAAATACTTTCAATAGGATTGGTAACAGCTTCTCCTTGTATGTTTTGTAGAATTCTGCTGGAAAACTATCTGATCCAGGTCTTTTTTTTGTAGGTAGTTTTTTTATGGCATAGTTAATTTCCTGGATTGTTATTGGTCTATTTAGGGTCTAGATTTCTTCTTGTTTCAGCCTAGGGAGGTTGTGTTATCAGAAAGTTCTCCATTTCCTTTAGGTTTTCAAGTTTGTTTTCATACAGGTGTACATAGTAGTCTCTGATAATCTCTTGTATTTCTGGGGTCAGTTGTGACTTGATTTTTTGCATTTCTGGTTGTGTTCATTTGGGCTTTTTCCTCTCTTTTTCTTGGTCAGTCTAGCTAGGGGTCCATCAATCTTGTTTATCCTTTCAAAGAACGAACTTTTTGTTTCATTGATTTTTTTGTATTATATTTTTGTCTTCTGTGTCCTAAATTTGGATTTTTACTTTGGCGGTCTGAATTTCCGCCAAAGTTAGAGTTTTTATAATCTTGCTTTTACAGCTTCCTTAAGTGATTTGTTAGACTGTTTACTTGTGATCTTTCCATTTTCTTCTTGTGTGTTCATAGAGAAATGAATTCCCCTCTTAGTACTCATTTCATGGCATCCCAGATGTTTTGATAAGATGTTTCTTCATTTTCATTTGTTTCTAGGTATCTTTTAATCTCTGTTTTGATTTCCATGTTGACCCAGGAGTTGTTTAGCATCATGCTATTTCACGTCCATGTCTTGGTGGATTTAGGGGAACTTTTTGGTATTTTATTTATTTTTATTCCACTGTGATCTGAGAAGGTGTATGGCAGTATTTCACTCTTATGAAATTTGTGTATGCTTGATTTATGGCCAAGGATGTGGTCAACCTAGAGTACATTTCACGTGTTGATGAGTAGAATGTATATTCTGCAGTTGTTAGGTATAGTTTTCTGTAGGTATCAATTAAGTCCATTTGGTCAAGCGTGACATTGAGGTTCCAGATCTCCTTGTTGACTTTTCGTCTTGATGATCTGTCTAGGGTTGTGAGTGTAGTATTTAAGTCCCCAGCTATGATAATATTAGAGTCAATATCTTTTTTTAGTTTACCTAGAAGTTGCTTTATGAAAGTTGGTGCTCCTGTGTTGGGTGCTGATATGTTTAAGATGCATATTTCTTGTTAATGGATTGAACCTTTTGTCATTATGCAGTGACTTTCTGTATCTTGTTAAATTTTTGATAGCTTAAAGGGTATTGTGTCTGATCTTAAAAGCACAACTCTTGATTTCTTTTGTGTTTCATTTTCCTGAAATTTTGTTTCCCAACCTCTTGCTTTGAGTCTATGAGTGTCCTTTTGTTCAAATGAGTCTCTTGGAGACAATATATTGTTTGCCATTCTATGTCTTTTCAGTGGTGCATTTAGTCCATTCACATTCAGACTAATTACTGAGATGTAAGAGTTTATCCCTTTCATGAGGTTCTTATAGAATTTGTTATTGTTGCTGCTGTTTGCTTGTTTATTTGTCTATAGTCTTTCTTTTGATTTTTGGGTTGATTCATGTGTGTTTTCAATTGTTCTCCTGCATTCTTGGGAAGGGCATTGTCATTCTTTTTTTTCTTTCTTCTGTGTATAATATTTTCTTAAGTGTTTCTTGTAGTTGGTCTGGAGAGCATAAACTTGAGAGATTGAATGTCTGGGAAAGATTTTAATTCTCCATCACTAATGAGGCTTAGCTTAGCTGAGTAGGTAATTCTTGGTAGAAATTTATGTTTGAGAACTTTGAAGATTGGTCTTCTAACCTGAAGTGTTTCTTTAGCTAAATCTGTTGCTATTCTACTTCCCTGGTAGATAGTCTGACCTTTCTCTCTTGCTGTATTTAGGATTTTTTCTTTTATGCCTACTTTGTGTAGGCAAATTAATTTGTATCTGGGAGTTGGTCTTCTCATTTGTTGTCCTGCAGAGGTTCTCTGAATCTCTTGTGTTTGAATGGCCTCATCACTGATGAGATGAGGGAATTTTTCTTGGATAATTTCATGGAATGTTTGTTTCAGGGTGGTCTCTGTCTATCTGCCTCAGGGATTCCAATTAATCTTAAGTTTGACATCTTGACATAATCGCTCAACACTTGGAGGTTTTTCTGTCTTTTTTAGTTTCTTTTCTGTGTTTTAGCAGTTTGGGTTAGTTCCATATATTGGTCCTCAAGCTCTATGATTCTTCTGCTTGGCTAGTTCTGCTTTCCATGCTTATCTGTTGGGAGCCAGCATTGGAGGCCCACCTGATTGACAGGGTCCTGGTGGGCCGAAGACCCCAGGCCGCAGGGTGAGCCCGGGAAGCTGAGGCCCTTCTGTCTTCCACCTTTGCTGTTTGGTATGGTCGAAAAATTCTATGCAGTCATGGAAGAAGAAAATGTCATGTTTATGCAAAGTACACACAGCTAACCTGAGAATGTCATGGTTCATTTTTCCATTTTCCCACTATGCCGGTTGGCCTTTTCTAACACATGTAAGGGTTAAACTCTGAAGTACATCAAGAATGCTTTCTTTCACTTGGTTATAAGTTACTAGATATTGCTTGAGTAAAAATGATACAAGTGTATTCACTCCTTATTTGATTTAGAATTATGTAGTTTAGTGTTTAGACATAAGGTTTTTTAGAAGCACAAGTTTATAGTAAACTCATTATGAATTCATTATAAGTTCTAACACTTCTCTAGGAGTTATGTAGGTGATTTATAACACTGTTTTCACAGGTTTAGGATGAAGATTAATTGTTAAGGTTTTTACTTAATTCAATAGTTAAAATTCTAAATTAATGTTTATAGAGTGGGTTTTCACTGAATTCATAATATACTAATTGGATACTTTTATGATAAATTAACTAAATACAGAGAGCAACCTTGGGGGCCTGGGAAAACATCACTAAAAGCTTCTTTTGAGTTTTCTTTAGAAATAAACACTGCAGGATAAGAGAAAAGTAATGAAGACACCTGGACAAGAAAGGCGATTACAAAGTTTTGAAGGTCATAAAAGCCCCAGAGAGAAAAACTCCTGACACATGGAGAAATGTGCACTTGGAAACTTTCTTGAGACATTTCAAGGACTGTAATTCGGGACTTTGAACTAAAACTATCATTAACTAAAAGTAGATAGTGTTCTTGGCTTGTTTGTTGCTTCTAGACCTCTAGATGGTGGTAACTTTTAAAGCATATGTACGTGAAGGAATTTTCGTTGTCTTGCCCCTTTATGAATAGTATAAAAGCTCTGTGTTAACTAACATTACATTGTCACCTGTTCAGCAAGCAGGTGTCTGAATATATTATTTTCGTCTTTCACCTATCCGTCTCTCCTTATGGAAACCTCATGACCCGGCAGGGGCTGGACCCCCACACTTATCAGTTTGTTATTTATTTCATTCATGGTATTCTTTATTGCTGTTATCTCAGTTATCAACTCTTTCATTCTTTCCTCTTGTCTCTCCTTGTTTTTATTTATTATCTCTATTAATATCTTGATATCTGGGTTTGTGGTTTAAGACCAGGCATTCTGGGGGCTCTTCATTGTTTGCATTCCAAAGTCTGTATTCTCAATGGTTGACCTCCCAGGAGTCTGTGTGAGACTCATATTCTTCCTTTGGTTTTTCTTCATTTGTGTAGATTTTTCTTTCCCTTTTTTTACGTCTTCTTTAATTCCGTTGTTCAATGATGGGAGGGTAGCTTTTACTTCTGTTTGCTTCAGTCTCTTATTCTTCCTTATGTAGATCCTCTGGCTTTGTTCGATTCTAATGTTGGACTGGGTATGGAGGGGAGTTGTACTTTTTGCAGTCTTGAAATCTAATCGAGGGGGGAACTGTGATTCAGAAACTATCTGCAGATCCCAGTATCCACTGACAGGTGTGTGGGACCCCAGGGTCCCATGGCCTTAAAATCTGTCCATGCAGCTGGTGTATATGTTTTCCCCCTAAAAGCAAAATGAGGTAAGAAAAAGGAAAATAATGGAAAAAGGAAGGAGGAAGGTAGAGAGGGAGAAGAAAAAGAAGGAAAACAGACAGGCATACCAACTAGCAAATGAATAGAGAAAAAAAGACAGAAAAGATTTTTTTAAAAAAATACAGATAATCACACAAACATACAAACTGGCAAAAAACCCCTATTGAAGTACTTTCCCTCAAAAATACCCATATACAAACAGGAAATCTAAAAAAAAAAACATTAAAATAACAGAAACAAAGTACGAATATGTAATCAAAAATAGAAAGAGAGAAGAGAAAAAAACTAAAACAAAAAGCCAAAAAGAAACAAAAAAGCCACAACAACAAAAAAACAAGCAAAAAAACAAAAACTAAACTTGCTCTGCCACCATTTCTGTAAGTCCAACTTCCTTTCAACTGGCGCTGCTATGTTAAGAAGTGGCTCTGGTCACCAACCCCTCTCCTCTGCTCTCAGGGAAGGCTGATAGGGTTGCTCTCAGCATGGGTCAGATGGCTCATGGACTACTGTGAAAGGAGGATGGATCAGATCTGGACCCACCCAGTTTGCTGATGCTGCTGTCAAGTCTCCTGCTCAGATCTAATGTGCCTAAGCCTGTTCCTGCATGAGAGAGGAGCATCTGTCTCTCCAACTTTGATAAGGAGATAACCTCTAGGTCCTAGGTTGGAGGCTGAGCGGGGCTAGGTGGGGCAACACAAGTCTTTGCGTGGTCCCAGGACAGAGAAAATGGTGCTGGTTGGCATTTCCTCACCAGTGGTGGGGCTCCTTTCCAACCCTCTACTGCCTGCTTTCTCCACAGATCTTGGGGCTCATGTCACTCTGATGTCACAGGTGATGGTGTTGGCCTGGTGCCAGGTGGTGAGGATCAGTGGTTTTCTGCTGCCTCAGGAAAGTTCTGAGAACAGCAGACAATCCTGTGTGTCAGGGGCTATAATCTCAGGGCAGTGTGTGGGGTGTTGTAGTAACCTCTGTAGGACAGCCCCAGGTGCATGAACCCTTGTCTCCCCTCAGACATACTTTCACTCACCCACTGGCACACACTCACTCATGCAGAGAGTCTTTATGGACACTCGCTTTTGTGGAGACTCTCACAGTCTAACCTGTTCTGTCACCATCTTGCCAGAAATCCCCTATTGTTCTCACCTTTAAATAACTTCTTATGACTTATTAAACTGATTTTATTACAATCACAAGAATCATTTAAATTTAATTATATTTGTATTTTTTCAATATCCATCAGTGTTCATTTTCTACTAAAAATAACCCTATTCTAAATTTAGGGTTTTCTATCTTTCTAATTTCTCATAGCTAAAGAATAGAACATTATTATAATTATTATAAACTGGTACACTTTTAGCCAATTAGTATCTGGAAATGTACTTCAGTTGCATTCTTATGTAAATAAAAACCCAATTCAATATAAAATTTTAACAACAAACATTTTTTCCTTAAAATTCTGAAAGTCTTAATTTGTTTTTTGATTTCTTTTTACAGGTACTTTTTAAAGGAAAACTAAGTTTAGAGCCTGAGGTTGTTCAAAACACTACATCCTTCCCCTGTATCTTTAAGATTCATGGACCATGTCATCTTCTCTCTCATCAATATCATTTCTTTGTTCTCTTCTTCATCTGAATTCTGGAAGAGCGTCTCAAAGGTGTCTTCTACATTGATTCATTACATCATAGAAAAATCTGTTTTATTTTAGTCCTTCTCATGCAAATTTTAGTCTTTCTCATGCAGATTTTAAATCAGTGATTACATTTTAGTTCCCTTTCTTCTTTCCCTACCTCATCCAACTCACTATATTTTTGTGTT
Organism: Carlito syrichta; assembly: GCF_000164805.1. Classification (NCBI taxonomy): domain Eukaryota; kingdom Metazoa; phylum Chordata; class Mammalia; order Primates; family Tarsiidae; genus Carlito; species Carlito syrichta. The sequence goes on from NW_006993357.1 coordinate 154,138, forward strand.
TTCTCTCTGTCTCTCAGCTGGCTCTCTTTTTAATGCTTCTTGCTTTATTTCTCATGACTCTGCTCCATCTTTTCTGGAATTATATTGAAAGCATACAAAAAAGTATTTTAAATTTGTTCTCTTTCTTGTAGGCAATATTTTAGAAATAAAACATCTGCATCTTCCTCCTTTCAAGCTTGAAAACACATTCTTTGTCCCCATAAGGAGACATTTTGTTGTGGTACATCCATATTTAATGAGGATGGCTCACATTCCTTGGATCCATCTCACTGACTTCTATATTTTTCTTAAAATTTGTCTTTCAGACTCTGAGCAGAAAGCTGAGTTGCTCTGAATTACATGTGCAAGTGGCTGTTTCAGAGGCTGGGATATGGAGAAGGAAGTCTACTTGGTGATCCACTATACTGATGATAAGCTTTCAGCCCTTTTTTCTCTTTGGTTCATTCTTAATGTCCAGATTTGTGGCAAACCTTGCCCAATCTGCTTTCCCTGGCTGCTGCTCAGCACATCAAATGGAAAAACTAAATGTGCCAGGAAGATGTTTTGCCCTGCTGTCAGCTTTCTGCTTGATGTGACTCCTAAAGGAACCCTAAAATCTCCTCAGACAGCACTTCCTTATGCTGTTGGTTCATGTCCTGGGAAGCCCAGTGAGCACACTTCACCTTCTCCAGGCCCTCCAGGTGGTCTGCAGGGCTCATCCTTACACACTTGTCACCAGTGGAACCTTTCTGAAACTGTCAGTCAGCCCTGTATCCTTCATTTTGAAAAAATCTGCATGAAATGTAAAGAAGAATAACTAATGTTCTCAACTTTTTAAGTTACTTTATTTATAATTTCCAATAACAATATCTGCTTCTTGATATTTTTCTATTTCTTCAGTTATTTCTTTGAGGACCCAAGGAAAAAAAGTGTTATATTGTGCAAGTTATCACAGTCTTCATTGTCTGAAGGTCATGATATAAGTTTTTTAAACCAAGAAATGAGCTAGCAATTCCAAAGTTTCCAAGTGGGTCAGTCTTGAAGGAAAAAAAATGTATGGGAGAGAGAGAGAAAACTCCTAGAAGCATTTCACTCCTGGCAAGTCTCAAATATTACATCTGTCATTTGGGTGAGCCATCTTATTCAGGCTGCTTTTAACTCAATTTTCAGGTGAGTCACCTCAAAACTTCAAACTGAAAAACGACCCAGTGGCAGCAGAGAGCAATGAAGCTCCCTAGAGTCTTGTGAAATAAGATGATTTGTGAGCAGAATCGCCCAAATAGTATTTCTCAGAGCTATTTTAAACTTCTGCTTTTCCTAACTCCCTGATAACTTTAACTCAGTTGAGTATATGAAGCTTTATAGTTCTATTCCAGAAAAAATTATTAAGATTGGTATTATTTTTATTATTAAATAAGAATTCACTTATAGAAATATACTTGCACTGTTTTCCATATTCCACTGTAAAAAACATCAAAATGGAATTAAACATCTTTCCTAAAGTCGGAAATCTTAAAACGTATATGATCTGAAGTTCCCTATGATCTGCTAAACAAGTTGCAATAACTATTTAGTAGCTAGAAAAACATGATTTACACATTTCAAATGCCTCCTGAGGGTAACAAATAGTCCCTGGTGGTTTTCTCTTACCATTAAGTGACTCTATGTCCAGCTAGTCAATGAATAGAGCATGTGGGACACAAAGAAAAACAACCACTTTTTAACATCTGTAGTCCCCTGACTGATGAGTTTGTCTACAGCAAAAGAGAAGCCACTACTGTCACCAAGCTACTGCCTAACTCTATGTCCACCGTCCCCCCATTTGCCAACTCAGCTACAGAAGAGAAAGGGCAACTGATAAAGAAAAAAAAAATATTCAGTGACACTTGTTAAAATGTAGTAAGGAAGATCTTATGCAAAACAAGCATACCGGGTATAGGGGCTACTGCAATAGGATTTTGCAGTGGGGGAAAGAGATTGGACACAACTCCTAATACAGCGTGGGCAAGTGGGAATTTACAGCCAAGAAGATGATACCTAAGGTCAGTGGGTGAAAAATCACTATGGGGAAACATCAGGAATTTGGAGATTCTGACTAAACTGAACTCACAGGATTCTTGCTGAAGACAGGCCAGGGGAATCAGATATACCTAAGATACGGTGAGGGGATGGTGGTGAAGAACTTGGTCAGATATCAAAGGTGGTCAGATATCAAGGATGAGGGGCTTCTTGCTAAACAGACTTAGCAAGTTCTTTGCTAAAACTGAATTTTACAAGGAAGTGCACAGATGGGCCTAAGAGAAGGTGGAAGAGCCTGACTAAAGTTTGGTCAAGCAAGAATCGTTGCCACAACGTAAGTCCCTTTGTCTTATATTCCTATACTTCCAAGTAATTAACCTTCATAAGTCTTGAAGGTCCCTTCTGGCTGGTACTGACAATCTGATAAGCAAAATAAATCAGTACGTGAAGTGTTACACCACCAGTTTAATCATAAAACTGAATTTTGACAATATTTCCTTCTATCCACTATCTACAATAATTCTATGTGCAAACTGCCCCAAAAGTCAGTGGTTTAAACATTTAATTTGCTCAGGAATATGTGGTTTGTGGATTTAGGCTGAGTTCAGCTGAGCCATTCTTTTGGCCTCAGCTGGGCTTGTTCTCAAGTCTATGCCTGGTGGCTGCTGGCTGATCTAGAGTGACCTTGGCTGGAGTATCTGGGACAACTCAGCCCTGCTCCACATGGCTCATCTTATGACAGACCAGTCAGGCATGTTCTCATAGAAGTCTGAGTAGCAAGAGACTGAGCAAAAATATGCAAGCACTTATTCGGGCCTCTGCTAGGGTCACATTTGCTAACACACCATTGTACAAGGCAAGTCATGCTCAACCCAAAGTCAAGGTATGAGATAGAACATTCAGCCCAGAGGGCACTGAAGAATTACAAGGCAAAGGGAATGAGTACAGAGAGGGTATAGGACGGGTCCATTAATGCAATTCATCTACCACACAACTTTAATGCCAATGTATCTACTATTTGAGCCATGATGATCCCAACAAGGCTGGTTACTTTGTAACAAACCTAACCCCTGGTTTAGGGCCTCAAAATCTTGAACTACCCAGTCAGAAGATGATATCTAGTCAACTAGCTCAAAAAAAAAGTTTAGATTGAGCAATTGAATAATTACAGTTAGCAAGAGATGAAATTTGATTATTAATAGCAAAAAAAATTAGCTCATATCCCAATAACACATGAGACTGTGGCAAATCTACTTTTGCTCTTACCTGATGCATTGCAAGATTATTCTCTAACAAAACAGCAAGTCCTGGAGAAAGGTTGGAGCAAAATTATTATTGCATCTTACGGCAGACATACACAAGTCAAATGTGAACCACAAAATGAGGTTCCCTGAAATGACAAAATAAAATCAATTCTTTGGAAGCACAGGACGAAAGCCATCAATATTCCAAGCAATAACATGCAAAAATAAATTGGAAATCAGAGGCCTATTTTCTCAAAATAATCATTAGAAATGTGTCATCTATTCATTTAAGACGTGTATTAGACCAGGCACGGTGGCTCACACCTATAGTCCCAGCACTTTGGGAGGCAGAGGTGAGAGGATTGCCTGAGCCCACAGGTTCGAGACCAGCCTGGGCAATTTGGTGAGACCTCATCTCTACAATAAATCATAAACTTAGCCGGGAGTGGTGGTGTGTGCCTGTAGTTCCAGCTACTTGGAAGGCTGAGGCGGAAGGATCGCCTGAGCCCAGCAGGTGGAGGCTGTGGTGGCCGAGAGCGTGCCACTGCCCTCCAGCCTGGGTGACAGAATGAGATTCACACTTAAAAAAAAAAAAAGGACGTGTATTGAGGATTCTCATGGCTAGATCTGTACTGGGTCCTTTGAAAGCAAATTCTGTTCCTAGTTTGCAGAATGCTTAACTGTGAGTTCTTAGTTGCTGTGTGGTTTTCTTTTTGTTTTGTTTGTTTGTTTTTAGATCAAACTATTTCCCTGAAAGGCAGAATAGGATTCAAATATCTCCAGGATAAATGAATTTTTGAGTTATAGTTTGAGTATATTTCCCACTTCCATACACTGAGATAGAAACCCCAGATTACCTGAGATATTATAAATGTTTCCATAGTAAGAAATGACAGAATACATCAAATTCTTTTTTTTTTATTAATCAATGTTTTTTATTATGGTTTTGTGGGGTACAGTTAAGAGTTAGGTGTACAATTACGTTTCATTCAGGCACCCTGTTGATAAGAGGTGTTTTCCCATCCCCAGACAGATATATGCTACTGTTAATCCCATACCCCTCCTCCCCCATAGTTTCCTAATACCATCAGTCATTTTCTTATAGTATTACATTGGATGTTCAAGGTCCATTATATAAGTGA
>NW_006993357.1:158662-160911 GCF_000164805.1 Carlito syrichta
ATAAACATGTGTGTGCAGGTATCTTTTTTATAGAGTGATTTGAGTTCTTCAGGGTATATTCCCAGTAGGGGGATTGCGGGATCATATGGAAGGTCGAATTTAGGAGCTTTTAGGAATCGCCACACTGCTTTCCACAGAGGTTGCACTAGTTTACACTCCCACCAACAGTGTAGAAGTGTTCCCTTTTCACCACACCCTCTCCAACAGCTGTTACTCTTTGAGTTGTTGATAATTGCCATTCTAACTGGAGTTAGGTGGTATCTCAGTGTGGTTTTGATTTGCATCTCCCTGATGATTAGCGAGGTTGAGCATTTCTTCATGTGTTTGTTGGCTGCTCGGATGTCTTCTTTTGTGAAGTGTCTGTTCATATCTTTTGCCCATTTTAAATGGGGTTGTTTGTTTTCTTCTTTTCAGTACATTTCAGTTCCTTGTAGATCCAGGATGTTAAGCCTTTGTCAGACCTAGAGTTGGCAAATACTTTTTACCAGTCTGTAGGCTATCTCTCTGCTCTCTTGATGGTTTTTTTGGCTTTGCAGAAGCTTGTCAGTTTAATAAGGTCCCACTTGTCTATCTTCTCTCTTATGACCTGTGGATTTGGGGTTTTGTACAGGATTGGATGCCAGTTGTGATTTCCATGAGGGTATTTCCTTCCTTTTCTAAGGTTCTTATGGTTTGAAGTTTTACATTTAGGACTCTGATCCATTTGGAGTTAACCTTTGTGCATGGGGATAGATAGGGGTCCTGTTTCAATCTTCTGCATGTGGTCAGTCAGTTTTCCCAGCACCATTTACTGAATAGGTTCTCCTCTCCCCAGTGGTAGGTGGTGGGGGCTTTATTGAAGATGAGTTGATTGAGAAATTGAGGTTTTGCTTCTGGAATCTCAATTCTGTTCCATTGATCTATATGCCTGTTCCTGTACCAATACCAAGCTGTTTTGATGATTATAGCTTTATAGTAAAGTTTGAAGTCTGGTATTGTGATACCATCTGTTTTGTTTTTTTTGTTGAGGGTTGTTCTGGCTATTCTTGGACGTTTGTGTTTCCATATGAATTCCTGTGTTGTTTTTTCTAGGTCTGAGAAGAATGTTGTTGGTAATTTAATGGGTATTGCATTGAATTTGTAGATTGCCTTAGGTAAGATGGACATCTTCACAATGTTGATTCTTCCGATCCATGAGCATGGGATATTTTTCCACTTGTTCGTATCAACTTTGATTTCTTTGAGCAGTGTTTTGTAATATTCATTGTAAAGGCCTTTCACGTCTCTGGTTAGGAAGATGCCAAGGTATTTCATTTTTTTGTGGCTATTGTGAATGGAATTGTGTTTTTTATTTGAGTTTCTGTTTGTTTATTATTGGTGTAGAGAAATGTGATTGTCTTTTGTACATTTATTTTGTATCCTGAGACTTTGCCAAAGGCCTTTATCAATGTAAGGAGGCTTTTGACAGATTCTCTTGGATTTTCAAGGTACACAATCATATCATCTGCATAGAGAGATAACTTGACTTCCTCTTTTCCTATTTGAATACCTCTGATTGCCTCCTCTTCTCTGATTGCTCGAGCCAGGACTTCCAATACTATGTTGAACAGGAGGGGTGAGATGGGCATCCTTGTCTATTTCCAGTTTTCAGGGGAATTGGTTCCAGTTTTTGTCCATTTAGTAGTATACTGGCTGTGGATTTCTTGTAGATGGCTTTTACTATTTTGAGGTATGTTCCCCGTATGCCTAGATGTTCAAGAGTTTTTATCAAGAAGGGGTGCTGGATTTTATCAAAAGCTTTTTCTGCATCTAATGATATGATCATGTGGTTTTTGTTTTGACATCTGTTGATGTATTTAATTACATTTATGGTTTTACGAATGTTGAACCAGACTTACATCCCAGGAATGAAGCCTACTTGGTCATGGTGGATGATATTTGAGATGTATTGCTGAATCCGGTTTGCTAGGATCTTGTTGAGAATTTTAGCATCTATATTCATCAAAGATATTGGCCTGTAGTTCTCTTTTTTTGTTGGATCTTTACCTGGCTTGGGTATCAATGTGATGTTGGCTTCGTAAAATGATTTGGGGAGAGTTCCATCTTTTTCAATCGCCTGGAATACCTTCAGTAGGATTGGTATCAGCTCCTCCTTGAATGTCTTGTAGAATTCTGCTGGAAAGCCATCTGGACCAGGGCGTTTTTTTGTAGGAAGTTTTCTTATTATGTAGTCGATTTCCTTGATTGTTATTGGTCTATTTAGGGTCTCA
>NW_006993357.1:160931-161528 GCF_000164805.1 Carlito syrichta
ATTTGGGCTTTTATTTTGGTGATCTGGATTCTTCTGCTGAAATTAGAGTTTTTGTGATCTTGTTTTTCCAGCTTCTTTAGGTGGCTTGTTAGGTTGTGAATTTCTGTTCCGTCCATTTTCTTCATGTGTGTTTGTAGGGATATAAATTCCCCTCTTACTACAGCTTTCAGGGCATCCCAGAGATTTTGGTAAGATGTTTCTTCATTTTCATTTGTTTCTAGGATCTTTTGATCCCTGTTTTGATTTCATCGTAGACCCAGGAGTTGTTTAGCATCATGCTGTTTAGTGTCCATGCCTTTATGGGTTTTGGGGGGACTTTGTTGGTGTCAATGTTTATTTTTATTCCACTGTGGTCCAAGAAGGTGCTTGGTAAAATTTTGGTCCTTTTAAATTTGCTTATGCTTGATTTATGGCCGATTATGTGGTCGATCTTAGAATATGTTCCATGTGGTGATGAGTAGAATGTGTATTCTGTGGTCTTTGGATGGAGTGTTCTGTAGGTATCCATTAAGTCCATTTGGTCCAAAATCACATTGAGGTTCCGGATCTCCTTGCTGATTTTTTGTCCTGATGATCTGTCTAGGGTTGTGAGTAGAG
>NW_006993357.1:162018-216807 GCF_000164805.1 Carlito syrichta
TTGCCTGATGATATTTTATCCATTTTGCCGTTCTATGTCTTTTCAGTGGTGCATTTAGTCAGTTCACATTTAGGCTAATAATTGAAATGCAAGAGTTGATGCCCGTAATAAGGTTCTTACAGAGTTGCTCCTGTTTGTTTGTTGTCTTTCTTTGGATTTTGGAGTTGGTTCATGTGTGTTTTTACTGTTTTGCCTGTTCTCTGTGAAGAATGCTGTGTCTTTTTCTTTTCTCTGTGTCAGTACTTCCTAAAGTGTTCTGTAGAGGTGGTCTGGTGGCAGCGTAGGTTCTTAGGGATTGGATATCTGGAAAAGATTTCAATTCTCCCTCACTAATGAAACTTAGTTTGGCTGGGTAGGTTATTCTTGGTTGAAATGGTTTCTCTTTTAGAACTTTGAAGATAGGGCTCCAGGCTCTCCTGGCCTGAAGGGTTTCTGTGGATAAATCTGCTGCTATTCTAATTGGTTTTCCCTGGTAGGTAGTCTGGCCTTTTTCTCTTGCTGCCTTTAGGATTTTTCTTTTTATAACTACTTTGTTTAGGCGAATTATTGTGTGTCTGGGAGTTGGTCTTCTCATTTTTTGTCTTGCAGGGGTTCTCTGAATCACTTGTGTTTGAATTTTTTCATCCTTAATGAGATGAGGGAAGTTTTCTTGAATAATTTCATGAAATGTTTGTTCCAGTGTGGCTTCTGTTTCTCTCTCTGCCTCAGGAAGCCCACTTACTCTTAGGTTCAGTCTCTTGAAGTGATCATTCATCTATTGCAGGTTTTATTCTGTCTTTTTGAGCTTCTTTTCTATGCTTTTGACAGTTTGGGTTGGTTCTGTGTTTTGGTCTTCGAGTTCTGAGATTGTTTCTTCTGCTTGGCTGATTCTGCTTTCCATGCTTATTAGTATGTTGTTCATTTCCATCACAGTATTCTTTACTGTTGTCATTTCTGACATCAGCTCCTTCCTATTTTCCTCTTGTCTGTCCTCAATTTTTTTAATTCTCTCCATTAATGTCTTGATGTCTGCGTTTGTCGCATGTAACCAATCATTCTGGGGGATCTTTATTGTTTGTGTTCCAGAATCTGTTTTCTCAGTGTCTGATTTCCCAGGGGTCTGTGTGAGACCTAAATTCTCCTTTTGGTTTTTTCTTCATTTGTGCAGTTTTTCCCCCTCCCTACTTTTTCCTTCCCTCCACGTCACCATCTTCTTTAATTCTGTTATTCAGGGGTAAAGGGATTGGTTTTACTTCTGTTTGTTCAATCTCCTATTCTTTATGTATGCCCTCTTACTTTGTTCAATTCTGGAGTTGCACTGTAGGCTGGAGGTGGTCCTTTTTGCAGTTTTGAGATTTACTTAAGGGAAGAGCTGTGATTCAAAATCTGTCTGCAGGTCCTGGTATTCGCTGACAGGTGTGTGGATAATGTGGAACCCACTTCCACTGCCCTGGAATCTGTCCGTGCAGTGGGGCTATAGGTTTACTCTGTGAAATAAAATGTGGTTAGCAGAGGGGAGAGAATGGAGCAGATAGTGGGTTGAAGAGGGGAGTGGAGAGATAGAGGAGTAAGGGGGGAAACAAATGAGTGTGCCAACAAATAGAGAGAGAGGCCTATACTGAAACAGATAAAAACAATAGACCACAGCTACAGATGAACCAACTCTCATACAAAAAATAAAAAATAAAAATAAAACTTATAGTGATGCTAACATACAATCTAACCAACCACCTTGGTAGTGTGCTGTTCCTCTATACAAAGATATGGTTTACAGAAAGAAGAAAAGAGAAGAAAAGGAAAAGGAAAAAAGAAAAAAGGGAACAATACAGTAGGAATAGAATTAAGTTATTAAACTAATAGAATCAATGAAGCACACTCTGAGACATTTTGTTTAAGTCCAATGTCCTTTCAGGTCTGATTTCTAGTTTTATTTTCAAGCTGGTAAATTAGTTTGCAGTGAGGGTCAGTTGCCCCTTATCTACTGTGAAGGACAATTCAGATTAGCCTCCGTTCTGCACTCTGGTCTATGTCTTTATCAAGCTTGTTTCTCCCGTTTCGGTGTTGTTACCTTGATTCACCAGCAGGTGGTGCTATTTCAGCTGTTAGCCCCAGAGGGGGTGGGGCCGGACAGGAACAAGATGGCTGCCTGCCTCAGGGCAGGCAACAGGAGCCTTACCTGCGGGGGTGGGGGGGGCAGGACAGTCTCCGTCGCAGGAGAGGTGGTAGTAATCCCAGCAGATCTTCCCTGAAGGGGTTTCATGTGGGTCACCTCGGGCCCGGGTGGTGTGATGTGCCACGGCCGTCACGGAGGCCGCGGCAGTGGCGGTGGCAGCGGGGGGGGGCTGCAGCGGCAGAGGCAGCGGTGGCACTGTTTGCACCGCAGTGACTGTCCAGTCCGTTGCGATGTCCCAGCGGTGGCAACGGCCGAGCTCCGTATGAAGAGCAAGCTGCGATGTTGGGGTCCACAGCCCCCCGGGGCAAGAGTCAGAGACCCACTGCAGATCTCCTTTGCAGAGGGCTTCAGAGACCGGATTGCCCCATCGCCATCTTGCCGCTTCCCTCTCAAATTCTTAACATTAATGTTTTTGTAATAAATTAGGTAATAATGTTTCTTGACCATCGGCAAAATTTACTATAAATGCTTTGTAAACTTACTCTAATCAGCTGATTTAGATATTTTATCAGATAAAATTCTGGTTGGTAGGGCCACAATTCATAGATTGTTCAATGAAAATTGTTTGGATGCTGAAATATCTCAGTTTTCTTCTGACTCTATAATCAAAGTCAAGTTAATGATAGTTACTTCCAATCAAAAGACTCTGAATAAAACAATTCTTGTATCAAGGCATCAGAATTGTACCCCACTCTGACTCAATACTTTTCTGGCTGGTTATCTGTGAAGTTTCTTTCTCTTTCATACTCTACTTTGTTTCTGTCTCCAGGACAAGATAGAACTCTTTCTCTAAGACACTGCTGCACTACTGATTTTAACTCTCATTTTACTTTATGTTTTAAAACTAAAATATGAAGCAGATCCCATAGTACAGTGTGATAAGAGTCTTAACAGCTGGAGGCACCTTTTATTCAATTTCCCTTGTAATCAGCACATGGGTTGTTTTAGATACCTGGTTGGGCTGAGGCCCTTTCAGAAGCCACAGAATACAGCAAAATCACCTCATCCACAGAGAATTCTATGCCATGCCAGGAACATAAAGTCTTTCAGTAATCCTAAAAGGGAAATGGAAAAATTCTACATATATATCTCTTTTGTGTAGTTGAGATAATCCCCAGCTTTCCCTCAATTTTCAGTCCTAGTTGTCATATGGAATGAACAAAATGATGAAAATAGTTCTCTATAAGAGAAGGGTCTATTTCTTCCTAAATCTAATTTTAGTGCAATTTGAATAGACATTCAAATAAAAGATAAGGAACCTTCATCAATGAAATTTTATGAAAAAGTATCAGGAAATAAAAAGGCAAATTTATGTCTTCTTACTCTCAAATAAAGAGAATTTTACTAACTGCTAAAATGTACCACAATAACTAAAATAACTAATTTTTTTCTATTTTTCACTCCCATTACCAAACACCCCTGAAAATGATCTGCAACTATCATTTCTACATCCTGCCCAGCTTTTCCCTTCCTTAACCTTCTGTCTCAGTAACATTACTAAAATGGTTCTCTTGAAGATCATCATGACTGCTTTACATTTTTACTTTATATGATTGTAAAGCATAACACATAAACAGAAAATCACATAAAAATCAATAAGTTAGCACAATGCAGGTGCAAAAAATTAATTACCTGTCCAGATTTTCAAAAATAGAACATTGTCAGTCTTCCAAAAACATCCCTCCTACCCTCTTCCCAAATACTTCCAGAAGATTATCTCTATCCTTATGCCTAACACTGGAGTTTTGTTTTTCCTGTTTTCCAGTTTTGTATAAATGAACCCACACGCCTGCCTTATGATAGAATTGTGTCTGTGTTATTTTTTCAACATTCTGGTTGTGAGATTTAGCCATGTCATTTGCATGCAGCCATAGTTGATTCATTTTCATTGTTATTCGGTATTTGTATTGTATGTCTATTGCACAATCTATCTATATTACTATTGATTAACATTTAAATTGTTTCCAGTATTTGGCTATAATAAATTATGTGCTATGAGCATTCTTATACAGTCTCTTAAGGCACATGTACACATATCTGTTAGGTAAGTAAAAGTAAAATTTCAAGACTATAGCATATACAAATATTAACACTAAAAGGTAATCAGTAATTGCACTTCCTAGGTAGACGTCCTCCATCAGTATGAGAAAGTTTCTGTAGTCCCTGATTCTCTTCAATATTTGGTATTGCCAGTTATTGTAATTTTAGCCATTTGGGGGTACACATTGTACCTACTAGTGGCCTTAATTTGCACTTTCCTAATTAGTATAGCACTTTTCCACATGTGTATGGACTTTGGATATATTCTTTTGTAAAACACCTGCTCAGCTCCCTTGCTTGTTTTCTATTCATTTGTGGTGGTTCTTTATATAATACCAACACTAGCCCCTTGTGTGTTGCTTGTTACACAAATATCTTCTGCTGCTTGGTGTCTTACTTTTTTTTTACTGTCTTAATGAAACCCCTTAATTTTGATGTTATCCTATCTATTGACATGTCCCTTATCTTTAGTGCACTTGGGAGGTCATGTTTGTGAAAACTCTCTTTATCTGGAGTTTATAAAGATATTCTCCTATCCTGTAATATGCAAGTTGTATGTTTCTGCCTTTAACATTCTTATTAAGACTCTACTTTGAATTAATTTTTTGTGTATCATGTGAGGTAGAAATGAAGCATCATTTCCACCCTGAGAATATACAATTGCCTCAGAAACATCTATTGAAAGTATTCTTCTTTGCCCACTCTTCTGCAGTGCTTCCTGTCAGAAATAAATTGTTCTGTTACCAGAACATCTATCCTATCCCTTGGTATAGTTTTCTTTGTGCCAATATTATTTAGTACAGCTTTATAAAAGACCTTGATATCTGATAACATAAGTCCTCTCAACTTCTTTTACTCCAAGAGTGTGTTGGCAATTCTTGGCCCTTTACACTTACATATACATCAATATTGAGTCTTCCAATCCATGAGTTTGGTATAGCATCTTTTTTTTTAAATTTCTCTCAATATTTTATAGTTTTCTTTGTAGAAATCATACATGTTCCTATTTCACTAGATTTATTCTTAGACATTTTATGTTAATGTACATAGCATCTTAAAATTTTATTTTCTATTTGTTGCTGGCATTCAGAAATGCTTTTACTTTATATAGAGACCTTGTGCTCAGCAAATTTGCTAATTTTGCTTACCACTTCTAATAATTTACATGTGGATTTGTTTTTAATTTCATCCATAATAATCATAAGTTATGTGACATGATAGCTTTATTTCTTTATTTCTTTTATTTTGAAGATGGGTGAAATTCAGGATTAGGTACATAAGTGGTCATCATACAGGTAAAGTTTGGGCCTCCTATTGATCCTTATTTCCCTTGGTTTGGATTCTAAATAATTTTGTTTCTTTTTCTTACATTTTTGCAGACAGATACCCCAATAAAATGACTAGAAAAATGACAATTAGCAGGCATCCTTGTTTCAAACATTGATCTTTCAAAATTTCACCACTAAGGAAAATGTTTGCTGAAGCCTTATTGTAGATATTATTGACCTGATTAATGACCTGAAAAATACCCCTTGTATTTTTCCTATGCTATGTGTTTAATATATTATAATAAACAGATGCTAAGTTTTATATACTTTTTCTGCTTCTGTTGGATCAAATAATTTTTCCCTGTTAATGTTTCCTTATGCCATATTTATTTTTTAGTGTTTAATTCACCTTTCACTTCTACAATCATTTTACTTTTTATCAAGTTATAATTTATGTAAGACAAAATTCATTTAGGTATACAATTCGATGAAATTTGGTAATTACACGCAGTCATGTATGTACACCTACAATCAAGATACAAAATAACTCCATGACCCTAAAACGTTTCTTCACGCCCCTTGGCAGTCACTCAAACTCTCTGATGACTGGCTTCAGGCAACTGCTAATCTGTTTTCTATCACTATAGTCTTGTTTTAGTAGAGTTGCAAGTAGTCTGTTACATCTAAATTATTTCACTTAACATAATATTTTTAAGATATAGCCATGGTGTTGCATGCATTAATATTTTACCACATTTTAGTTCTAATATTCCATAGTATAGAAATATGACAACTTTTAATTCATCCACCAGTTGATGGCTATTTAGGTAGTTTCCACTTTTGGGGTCTACGAATAAGACTGGCATGAACATTCTTGTATAAGACACAATATACACATATTTTTCATTTCCCTTGGAGAAATAATTATGAGTCAAATTGCTAGATTATATGTTAGGTGAATGTTTAACATCATAAGATATTATCATATTGTTTTCAAAGTAGTTATACCAGTTTTACATTCCCACTAAGAGCACTGTCCCACAATTTCACCAGCACTTTTTATGGTCAGTCTTTTTTTTTTTTTTTAATTTTATTTTTTGAGTTGGAATCTCACTCTGTCAGTCAGACTGGAGTGCAGTGGCTGCTCCTGGCCACCACAGCCTGGACCTGCTGGGCTTCAGTAAGCCTTCCGCCTCATCCTTCCAAGTAACTGGAACTACAGGTGCGCACTACCACGCCCGGCTAATTTTTTGATTTATTATAGAGATGAAGTCTCATCAAGTTGCCCAGGCGGGTCTTGAACCCACAGGCTCAGGCAATCCACTCACCTCGGCCCAAAGTGCGGGAATACAGGCTGAGCCACCGAGCCCAGCTATGGCCAGTCTTTTTAATGTCAGCCATTCTAATAACATATGATAATATCTCATTTGGGATTTCATTTTGCATTTCCTTTATAAGTGATTACATCAAGCATCTTTTGAATTTTAAAGTTGTGGGGTACATGTGAGGATTTGCTACAAAGGTAAATTGCATGCAGGTGAGGCTTGGGCCTCTAGTAAGCCCTCTCTCCCACTAGCAGAGGACAAGTTACTCAATGGGTGGTTGTCTGCCCATTATCCCCTCATCTCTCAACTTCCATCAGTGATGCACAGCTTCAATTATTGCTACCTTTGTACATATATGCCCAATGTTTAGGGCCTGCTTATGATGAGAATATATGATATTCAGTTTTTTGTTTCTGTGATAGTTTGCTTAGAATTACGGTCTCCAGTTGCATCCATGTTGCTGAAAAGAGCAAGATTTTTTTTCTTCTTTATGGCTGCATATGTATCATGTACATGCACCACGTTTTCTTTATCCAGTCCACTTTCAATGGGCATCTGGGTTGGGTCCATGTTTTTACTATTGTGTATAGTGCTGCAATGAACATATGTGTGCAGGTGTCTTTTTGGTAGAGCAATTTATGTATATACCTCTGGGTATGTTTCCAGAAGTGAGATTGCTGGATCATACAGTAGTTCAATTTTTAGTTTTTTTTTTTAGAAACTGCCACAGTGCTTTCCACAAAGGTTGAACTAACTTATATTCCCACCTACAGTGTAGAAGCCTTTTCTCTGCAGCCTCACCAACACCTGTTGTTTTTTGAATTTTTAATGATAGCCATCCTGACCAGCGAAATCTCATTGCAATTTTGATTTACATTTATCTGATGATTGATGAAGTCAAGCATTTTTTCATACGTTTTTTGGCTACTTGGATGACTTTCTTCGAGATGTGACTGTTCATGACATTTGCCCACTTTTTAATGAGGTTATTTGTTTTTTTCTGTCGATTTGTTTAAATTCCTTGAAAAGGATGTCAGATCCGCATTGAATGAATAGTTTGCAAATATTTTTTCCCATTCTGTGTGTTGTCTCTTTAGTCTCTTGATGATTTATTTTGTTTTGAAAAACATTTTAGCTTGATAAGGTCCAACCTGTCAATCTTAGCTTTTGCTGCATTTGCTTTTGAGGTCTTGACCATGAATTCATTGCTTACTCCAATGTTCAGGAGGGTGCTCACTAAGTTTTAAGATTTTCGTAGTTTCAGGCTTCACATTTATGTCCTTGATCCTTTTTTTTTTTTTTTTGATTTGGAGTCTCACTCTGTCACCCAGACTGGAGTGCAGTGGCCGCTTCCAGCCACTGAAGCCTCGATCTGCTAGGTTCCAGCAATCCTTCCGCCTCAACCTTCCAGTAGCCAGAATTACAGGCATGCGCTACCACGCCCAGCTGATTTTTTGATTTATTGTAGAGATGAGGTCTCACTGCCCAGGCGGGTCTCGAACCCACGGGCTCAGGCAATCCACTCACCTTAGCCTTTCAAAGGCGTGGGATTACAGGCTGAGCCACCGAGCCTGGCTTCTTGATCCTTCTTAAATTAATTTTTGTGTGTGGTGATAGGTAGGGATCAAGTTTTGTTCTTCTACATGTAGTTAGCCAGGTTTGCCCAGCACCATTTGCTAAATATGATATCATTTCCCCAATGTTTGTTTTTGTCAGCTTTGTCAAAGATAAATTGGTTGAAGATTTGTGGTTTTGTTTCAAGATTATTTATCCTGTTCCATTGGTCTGTGTGTCTATTTTTGTATCAATACTATACTGTCTTGGCTACTGTAGCCTTGTAATAAAATTTAATGTCTGGAAATGTGATGCCTCCTGTCTTGTTCTTTTTGCTGAGGAGTGCTTCAGCAATTCAATCTTTTTTTGTGCCCATATGAGTTTCTGTATTGTCTTTTCTAGATCTTTGAAAAAGTATACTGTCAATTTGATAAGAATTTGCATTGAATTTGTAGATTGCCTTAGGTAGGATAGACATCTTGATGATATTGATTCTTCCAATCCCATGAGGATGGGATGTTTTTCCATTTGTTTGTGTCACCCTTGATGTCTTTGACCAGTGTTTTGTAGTCCTCATTGTAAAGCTCTTTGTTTAGGTGGATGCTAAGATATGGATTTTGTAATTGGGATTATATTTTATACTTAGTTCTCAGCTTGCTTGCTGTTGGTGTATAAAAATGTAACTGTTTTTTGTACATTGATTTCATATCTCAAGACCTCATTAGAATCATTTATCAGTGTGAGATTTTTGACAGACAAGAGTTTTCTAGGTATAGAAATATATCTTTTTTTAATTTGCTTAATAGCTGCTCTAAAAAGTGGTCAAAAGACATGAATAAACACTTCTCAAAGGAGACATATAAGCAGCCAACAAACACATGATAAAATGCTCAGCCTCACTAATCATCAGAGAGTCGCAAGTCAAAACCACACTGAGATACTACCTAACTCCAGTAAGAAATGGCCATCATTAATAAAACAAATAACAGATGTTGGTGAGGATGCAGAGAAAAGGGAATGCTTCTACACTTTGGTGGGAATGTAAACTAGTTCGGCCTCTATGGAAAACAGTATGGTGATTCCTAAAAGAGCTAGAAATTGACCTTCCATATGACCCAGCAATCTCCCTAGTGGGAATATACTCAGAGGAACTCAAATCATTTTCAAAAAAAGATACCTGCACACACGTTTACTGCAACACTATTCACAATAGCAAAAACATGGAACCAACCATGCTACCCATTGAAACTGGACTGGATTAAATAAATGTGGTACAAATACACGATGGAATATTGCACAGCCATAAAGAAGGACAAAATTATGAAATTTGCAGCAACTTAGATGGATTTAGAGCCTATAATACTCAATGATCTATCACAGAAACTAAGACCTGAGTACCACATATTCCCATTCACAAACAGACCCTGAACATTTATCATAACACCATAAGAAGGGGATTTGCAGTAGTGGGAAACTGCCAGAGGAGTAGAGGGAACACATAACATCCCACTTTTCTACTAATTCTAGGTTGAACTACTGTTGTCTTTCCAGCTCCCTCAGGTGTTTACTTGATAGCCTTTTTCTTGCTATGTGTGTGTGACACTATAAACTTCCCTCTCAGCACTGAGTTCATGGTATCCAAGAGACTTTGATGTGTTATGTTTTTGTTTTCATTTGTTTCTAGGAATCTTTTTATTTCTGCCTTGATTTCTGTGTTAACCCAAAAGTCATTCAGAAGCATGTTATTAAATTCTCACATATTTGTGTTTTTTAGGAGGTTCCTGTTGGTAATGATATTTTTTTTTCTGCTATGGTCTGAGAAGGTGTTTGGCATCATTTCAACATTTTGAAATTTGTTCACATTTGATTGATGTCCTAGTCTGTGGTTGATCTTGGAGTGTGTTCCATGTGCTGATGAGAAGAATGTATATATATATTCTGTGGTTGTTAGGTGCAGTGTTCTGTAGATGTCTATTAGGTCCAATCGGTTGAGTGTCAAGTTCATGTTCCAGATTTCCTTGTTAGTTTTTTTGCCTTCATGATACTGTCTAAAACTGTTAGTGGAGTATTAAAGTCTCTAACTATAATTGTATGGCTGCCTATGTCCTCTCAGTTTAATTAGCAATTAATTATAAATCTGGGTGCTCCTATGTTAGGTGCATTTATATTCAAGATGGATAGTTCTTGGTGAAGGATTGAGCCTTTTATCATTGTGTATCATCCTTCAGGGTCCTTTTTAATTTTTGTTGGTTTAGAATTTGTTTTGCCTGGCATAAGAATATCTACTATTGCTCAGTTTTGTTTCTCCATTTTCCTGGAAGATCTTTCTCCAGCTCTTTACCTTGAGCCTGTGGTGTCATTCACGGTGAGATGAGTTTCCTGAAGGCAGCAGAAGGATGAGTCATACTTCTTTATCCAATTTGTCACTCTATGCCTTTGGAGTGGTATGTTTAGTTCATTCACATTTAAGTTAGTTATTGATATGAAGAGGTTTGTTCTTATCATATTGTTATTAAGAGGCTGCTTTGCTTTTTAGGTTTTGTGGTTAATTTTTATGGTCTGTAAACTCTGTGCTTTTGTGATAGGTAGAATCATTCTTTCTATTCTGTGTTTAGAACCTTCTGAAATCTCTTGAAGGGCTGGTATGAAAGTGGCATATTCTTTTAAGGATTGGATACCTGGGAAGGATTTTAATTCTCCTCCATTAATGAAGCTTAGTTTGATGACATGGGAAATTTTTGGTTGGAATTACTTTTCTTTAAGAATGTTAGAGATAGAACCCCAGTCCCTTCCATCTTACAGGGTTTCTGCTGAGAAGTCTGCTGCAATTCTGATCAGTCTTCCTTGGTAAATGGTCTGTCCCTTCATTCTAGCTGCCTTTAGGATTTTTCTTTTATACTTACCTTGTGGAGACAAATTATTATGTGCCTTAGGGATGATCTTGGTAGTACCTCTCAGGAGTTCCCTGAAGCGCTTATATCTGCATGGCCACCTCTCTGGTGAGATAGAGTAAAATTTCTTGGATGATCTTTTGGAAGGCTTGCTCCAGGGTGTTCTCAGTTTCCTCTTCTCTCTTAGGAATGCCAATCAACTATATATTTGGTCTCTGTACATGATCCCAATCATCTCATGGGCTTTTCTCGTTCTTTTTAAGTCTCCTTGTTTTTGTCATACTGGTTTAGTTCAATTATTCAGTCCTCAAGCTCTGAGATTCTTTCCTCTGACTGGTTAATTCTGTTGGTCAGGCTTGTCACTGTGTTTTGAAATTTCAGGAAAGAATTCTTCATCTCCAGGAGTTCAGATATTAGATATTTCTTATAATGGACAGCTCAGCTTTTACTTCCTGCACTCTTTTCACCATCTGAATGATATGTGTGTTCACATTCTTGTGGCTCTCCTTGAGAAACTTTGCTATCCAGAGTCTGAATTCTATGTCTGTCATCAGGGACATGTTGTTCTGGATGGATTCTATTTTGTGGGGGTCAACTCATTAAGACTTGGGGATTAATGGTGTTTTTCTCTGGTTCTTCCTCATCTGTGAGAGCAAGCTCTTCTATTTTTATTCTTTCTTGTGCTGTTGGAGTAGTCAATTTTTGTGGCAATTTTTTTGTCCCACAAGGTGCTCCCCTATTATGGTATTCTCCCCCTTTCTCCAAGGGTGGTAATCCATGAAGGCCCTGTCACTGTGAGTCCGCTGCTCTTCTGTGTCTAGCTGTTATATGAGGCTCCCACCATTCGGCTGGTGCTGGACAGTGCCTGCAAGGTATCCAGTGATTTGAAGATACAAGGGTTGAATTCTAAGGAGAGTTGGTAACTGATGTCTCCATGAGATTCTTTGGAGAGGGCCTCCAATGCTTTGGTCTATAGACTAGTCTGCAAGATGTATGGTGCCATGGCCTTTTGTTCTTATCTCCTTCTTAAGGACTGTGTTATTATCTCAGATGTTGTAAATGAGCAAAACCTGTTGACCTCTGGCCAGGAGGTGGCACTGGCAGAAGATAGCCAGGTGTGGTGGTGGCTGTGGGCTTTTGTGCTTGGTCTTTGTTTTCCCCAGGGAAGTACACAGACAGCCTAGGCAATGAGGGGGACTAGGGAAGATTCCAAATTTCCTCATTATCTGAACTTTTGAGGGCGGTTGAGGGAGGAAAGCTGGTTGGGTAAGGTTAAGTTAGACTGAACTGCTGTCCAGACCTGGTATACACAAATGGCTACCCCAGTGGGAAACAGGTCTGACCACACTGTGGAGATGGCTGAGCCATCTCTGTTGTACAAAAGAATTCACAAAGGAAGGGAGGAGTTGCCAAGATGATAGGTTTCCCCTTCCTCTACCCCTAGCTTCCTTCCCCTTGTCTATAGCTGATTGCACTCAGATGTCAAGGTTTCTTTCAGTAGCAAGGATTTTTTTCCATGAGCTGGGTCCACCTGGGTTCCAGCTCCCCCACCTTCATGCACTCAATGGGGATCAGGAGAGGGAATGGGTCCCCTGGCTGCTGTGGCAGCACTGCAAGAATAGCCAAGCTGTCTGTTGCACGAAAAGTTCACACTGAGAGAGGAGGGTTACCAGAACAACAGAGTTCCTCCTGACTCTCGTTCCCTTGCTAGAGGCCATCTATTTCAGAACTCAAAAGTTTGTTCAGCAACAGTGTCTCTCACTACAGCTTGCCCCCAAACAGAAGCCACTGGCAACGGCAGCAGCAGCAGAATTTGTCCTTGGGCCAAAAAGAAAAAAAAAAGCAGCTGGGGATCCTCTTTTCCCCCAGCCTGGGAGCTGGACACAAATCACAGCCTGAGAGGATGAAGTTATCAGGAGATGGTTTGGCCGTAGGCATTCAGAGCTCAGATGGGATTCACGCTCCATGTGGGTTTTGGCAGCGCACAGCTGTGTCATATCCAGACCATTTCCCCCATGGGACTGGCGTCCTGTACAGCTACAGGGACCCTCCCAGTCTGTGATGAGAGTGTCAAGTTTCTAATTTTCCACACTCATTTCCCCACATCCAGAGACTGTTCTCTGTTACCAACACATCCCAGGTGAAAAGGGGGTTTCCTAGCTAAACAGGCTGCTTATTCTCTCTCTTTCCTATTTTCTGTTGGTCCCACTATTCCTCTCAAGGTTGTGGGGAACAGCTTCCATCTCAACGTGCTCTGACTGCTGGAGTTTTCCAGTTGTTGGGACTGTCCTCTTTAGTTTGCTCTATGACAGAGGCACCAGTCAGCTCCTTCTAGGTGGCTCTCTTGTCCCTCCTTTCTTAATGTCAATCACTTTTAACATGTTTACTGGCTAGTCAGATATTTTTATTTGTACAGTATTTGCCCAAATCTTCTTTACATTTTAAATGAGATTTTCTTATTACTGATTGTAAAAAAAATTGTTATATATTCTAGATACAAAGCCTTTGTCAGATATATGCTTTGGATTTCTTTTTTTAATTTGAGAAAAACATATTGACGCATCATTGGTTTTTAAAACTTTATTTATATGTATTTAAGTCTCTGAATTATCCCTTAGACATATCTTTAATGACATCTCACATTTTGATATGTGGTATTTTTATTACTATTGATTTCAAAGTATGTTCTGTTTTCCCTTATGATATATCTTTTTTGAACCATCAGTCATTTAGAAGCATATTCACTTCCAAAAGTGAAGATTTGCTTGTTAACTTTTAAAAAATACCGGCAAATAATACTTGCATATATTTATGAGACACAATGTGATGTTTTGATGTATCTATACATTATAAAATGGTTAGATCAAGCTAATTGACATATCCACCACTTCACTTTTTTTTTTGTGGCACAAACATTTAAAATTTGTTACCTTAGCAATTTTAAAATATACACTACATGATTATTGACTATGATCACCCTAGTGTTTAATAGATCTCAAAAACACATTCTTTCTAACTGAAATTTTGTACCCTTTGGCCAAAGTCTTCCCATTCCCCACTGCCCACCCCCAGCCTTGGGCAACCACCATTCTCTACTTCTACAAAATCAAATTTCTTATATTTTACATATAAATGAGATCGTGAAGTATTTTTCTTCTGTGTCTGGTTTATTTCACTTAGCATACTCTCCTCCAGGTTCATTCATGTTGTCACAAATAATATAATTTTCTCTTTTTTAAGTCCGAATACTATTCTATTGTGTATGTATATTATATTTTATTTAGCCACTCATCCATTGACGGACACTTAAGTTGATTTCATTCTGGTTAACTTTTTGTTACTGATTTGTAGTTTAATTGCTCTGTAGTCAGTGACATTTTTTCACACAATTTTTATGTCTAGAAATGTTTAATGTACCTGCTTCATGGTCAAGCATGTGGCCAATTTATGCAAGCATTTCATTTGTGCTTTAAAATAATAATTATTTTGTTAGTTGTAATAATAGTTATTTTATTAGTTGTTTGGTATAGTTTCTATGTCTTTAATTAAGTAGTAGTTATTCGTGTTTTTCAAGTTGATTTTCTTACTGAATTTTCTGTCTGCTTGTCCAATCTTTTGTTTGTTTGTTTGTTTGTTTGTTTGCTTGTTTGTTTAATAGGAGTCTCACTGTTGCCCAGGCTGGAGTACAGTGGCACACTCACAGCCACCACAGATTTGGCCTGCTGGGCTCAGGCGATCCTTTCTGCCTCAGACTTCCAAGTAGCTGGAACTACAAGCGTGCACCACCATACCCCGCTAACTTTTTTATTTTAGTAGAGACAAGGTCTCGCTAAGTTAAGATGCCCAAGCTGATATCGAACCCCTGGGCTCAGGCAATCCTCTCACCTCTGCCTCCCAAAGTGCTGGTATTACAGGCATGAACCACCACCAAAAATGATTGATTGCTCCAATCATTTTTTGAGAGAGGAATTTTTTAATTCTCTACTATGATTAGGAACTTACCCGTTTCTGCTAACTTTTGTTTTATATGATTCTATGTTATTAGGTATGCAAACATGGAATTTGCACTTTCTTGGTGAATTGAATATTTTATTATTATGAACACTCCATCTGTAATTTACGTTTTTGCCCCAAAATGTATGTTTCAGTTTATGTAAATATACATGCAAGCTTCCTTTTGGTTAGCGCTTGCATGGCATTTCTTACCTGTTTTTACTTTTAACCTTACAGTTTTTGTGCATGTCTTATAAGCTCTAAATTGTTAATTTTTTATTCCATTTGATAAGCTTTGTGCTCTAACTGGATAATTTAGCTTATTTACAGTTAATAAAATTAGTGACACCTTTGGGTTTACATCTACTATATTATTTAGTCCCTTCTATTTGTCTCACCTGTTCTCCATTTTTTTTTCTTTCTTCTTTTGTGTAAAATATTTTTATTATTCCACTTTTTTCTTACTATTAGCTTAATGGTAATATTGTACTTAGTTGGTTTCCCAAAAGATTATATTAGTCATCCTTGTGTTATCAAAACCTAATGTTACTTGGTACATTTTCTTTCTTCCAAAGCAATGCGAAGAATTAGAACATTTTAATTTCACTCATTCTTCCTCCACTTATATGATATTGTCATATTTTCTCATAAGGGTCTACTTTTATTTTTACATAGTCATTATACGTCTAAATTTGTTCATCTGTTACTTATTTTCATTGTTCTTTATTTCTTCCTGTATCTCAAATTTTGAGCCTGAATAATATTCCTTCTGTCTTTGGTGTGGATTACATGTGAAGAATTCTTCCAGTTTTTACTTATCTGAAAATGCTGTTTATCTATCTTTGGAAGGTATTTTCACTGGATACAAACTTCACAGTAGCGGTTATTTACTATGAGCAATCTGAAGATAATAACATTTCATTATTTGCTAGCTTTCATTGTTTCTATTCTGCGCCAGCTTGTCACTCTAATAGTTGTCCCTTTGAAAGCAGTTTGGCTTTTTCTCCTCTGAATGCTTTTATTAGTTTCTCTTTGTTTTTGGTTTTCAGATGTTTTATTATGACAAGCCTAGGTTTGTTTGTTATTCTCCTGCTCAGGATCTGTAGAGATGATTGAATATATAACTTAATGTTTTTTGCTAACTTTAGAAAATTCTCAGATTCAATCTCCTTGTATATTGCTTCTGGCCTATTATCTCTCTTCTGTGCTCCAGGGAATCCAACTCTTTTTTCCACAGTATTGTTTATACCCTCTTCTCTATTTCCTAATTTTAATTCTCCATGTTTCACTTTGTATTTTACAGTTGTATTTCAAATTTTTCAACGTTATATTTTACTTCCCAGAGCATATTAAGCATACTTATTTTAAGTTGTGATCTCATAGCATCGTTACTTGCTGTCCTTGTGTGTCTTCCTTTGGTCATTTCTTTTGATTTTGATCTGGGATGTCTTGTCACCTGTTTATATGCTATTGAAAATAAGGCATTGTTAATTTGAAAGCTAAAGAAATAGTTGTAGAAATTATTATGAATCTTATTTTACCATCTCCCAGAAAAAAAAAAATACTTTTTTTTCTAGTAGCTATCCAAGATTACTAAAAATCTGAAATAGTCTTGAATTTAATTCAGGAATTAAGATAATTCAAAGTGTGACTTCAGTCCTTACAAAGATGGATCTGCTTCTAACTTACCCTGACTTCCAGGATATAACCATTCAGGTTCTCAACTTCAAATGAAGAGTTTTCTTGTATCCCAACAGAAGATCCTAAACTTCAACTGCTTCTCCATAACAACAAAAGACTTTCAAAAATTCTGCCCAGAATTAGCTTCTCAATTATTTTTTCCAGATTTGGCAGGTACTTCTAAGTTAAAAAAAAAAAAAAAAAAGGTACCTGATGCCAGGCTCACCACTCTGAGTGAGTCAACACAATTGCTTCTCTAATAACTTGAAGCAGATAAACTCTTTTCTTTTTTCTTTTTTCTTTTTTTTTTTTACTTTTTGTCCAGATTTTCTAGTTCCCCATGGAACAAAAGTGCCTAGGTTCTCACTACTGGAAAACAATAACTCATTTGTTTTAAAACCTAATATTCTTTTCTGAATTCTCAGTCTCTTCTAATTCTTTGAAACATTCAAATCTGTTGCTTCATTTTTTACTTGAATTTTTTAAAATTTTCATCATGTTAAACTCTTCTGATTTTTAAAATCTTCTTATTGCTCTTTATATTCCTACACATATTCTTTATTCTTTTTTTCCTTATTTTCCAAGACTTTGTTTATTCTTTATAGACTTTTTTGCATAAGTGCATCAGGATAAATATCCCCTTTATATACACTTCATCACTAAATAGATCTACTCCTACAGCAACAGCTATAGGGTGATTTCTACATCTTCATCTCTAGTCCTAAAACATCACTAACTATCACCACCTAGAAGGAATCTCTTTTTAGATATCCAATCACCTCTCACCAAACATGCCTGTTATTTCCCGCCCTAACTAACTTCTTATCCCAATCTAACTATTTTGAAGTAGTCCAAGCCACCGGGAAGGGACGGAAAGAGTAGAAACAGACATACACACCACAGTGATGCCAGGCAACCAGGGATGTGGCTGTTTTGTGGG
Source organism: Carlito syrichta (assembly GCF_000164805.1). Lineage (NCBI taxonomy): Eukaryota > Metazoa > Chordata > Mammalia > Primates > Tarsiidae > Carlito > Carlito syrichta. The sequence continues at coordinate 179,862 of NW_006993357.1, forward strand.
TTCTTGACTTCACTATAAAAATAATTTCAAGCCGGGCTCGGTGGCTCAGCCTGTAATCCCGCACCTTTGGGAGGCTGAGGTGAGTGGATTGCCTGAGCCCGCGGGTTCGAGACCCGCCTGGGCAGCAAGACCTCATCTCTACAATAAATCAAAAAATCAGCTGGGCGTGGTAGCGCATACCTGTAATTCCAGCTACTCGGAAGGCTGAGGCGGAAGGATCGCCGGAGCCCAGCGGGTCGAGGCTGCGGTGGCCAGGAGCGGCCACTGCACTCCAGTCTGGGCGACAGAGTGAGACTCCAACTCAAAAAATAATAATAATAATAATTTCAGAGTGAATCTAAGCAAAAGTTTTAAAATGGAATTCATTAAGAAGAGATACATTCAAGACAGAGAGTGTGGGTGTCTTAAGAGAAAAAACACATGAACTGTTGTTAGTTGAGTGCTTTATATATTCTTTTCAGTGATGATTAAACAATTTTCTTCTAAAGCTAAAAATCTTTATGTTACATGGGATATGTGGTGGGTTACAATCTATTGGTCACAAGTGTCTATTCTTATTGTTTACCTCCAATCTGACTTCGAAGCTTATTGAGTCATGGAACTGAGATAATGATAAAAGTTACTGTTCTACAGTTCAGTGAAGTTCTTTTTTGGAAACACCATGTTCCAGTGCCTCTGATAATTTCATTATTGCCTTGTTTATGGTTTCTGTAATTGACTGTGTCAACCACCCTGTGTTCTGCGACTAAGCCTAGGTGCCTGGTCAGGGCAGGTATTTGTTTCATGGAGTTATGTTCTGATAAAATGGCACCTCAGATGTCTGATTATCAGGGAGGGTATACCTGCCTGCAAAAAAAATGTGTCTATCTATGTCTAAGCTATGCTAGCTACCATGTCTCAACTTCTTACCCTTGAAATTTTTGATCCCATAACCATATGGGGTTTAGGAGGAGGAAGGTTTATCTTTTGTAACTTCTTCAATGCTGACAAAGGATGTAGACCTGTCTAACCAAAGACTGAAAAATCTTTCCCTCTCTAATCTAAAGTATCCAGATTAGTTTCAACAGTAGCATTGATCACAAGCACAAGTTGAAATCCCTGTATGATCATCGTGTGTACATGAAATGGTTGAATTCTGAAAGAAACAAAATTTAGCCAAACAGTTAAAAAGACACAGACCAAAAATTAGTAGGATTATAATCATTAAAATAGATCTAATAAAAGGGACAGCCAAAGCAAAGCAAAGCATGGAGTTTTGAATGGTGTCCCAAATAGTGTTTGTAGTAGGTGTTCCCTGTGCAATGTCAAAATGTAAAAAGGTGTTCCCTTTTAGCTATGTCATAAATTTCATTCAAGTCCTCTCCAACTTGTCCAGTGACATTTATTTAGGTGTAAGAGGTTTTCCTGATAACTGTACAAACTTCTCCCTCTGTTATAAGTAAGTCATCTATAGTCATCTGGTTATCTAACACTACATTAGTCAGGCAATAGATTTAGATAATTGCATCAAAGCGTCACCAGTAGATTGAGACAGAGTATCTAAAGTTACAGTGATATTTCTTAAAGTTGCCTCATGATATGCAAGTCCTATTCATGGTGTTAGAAAAACCTGACTGCAAATCCAATTGTTGCCAGTACTATACTAGTCTAGTTCACTCACTTAGGTCTAAGATGAGTGATAAACAAATACATGGAGTCTTTAATAACTAGGCATCCAAAGTGCAATGTCCTAACACCTGGACATTGTCCATGTAAGGAAGAGTTCGTGCTTTTCTAGGCCTTGAATAACTGCCATTTGGCTTGGCATAATACAGTCAGAATTTTTCCTTTAGATTGCAAAAAATAGTACCCTGTGGGGGCATGTACCCTTTTTGGAGTTTCCTCAGTTAAAATAAGGGTTTATATGAGTCCCCATGAATGATCCCCATGGCAAAGGGTAGGGGCCCTCCTTGAAAGAGAGGATCTATTTTCCCTTTGTGAGAGACCAGGCTTTTGTGTTTGATTCTCCAGGGAATAGCTTCTTTTCCCCATGCGGGGGATGTACTTTCCTGACTATCCCCATCTTGGTCCAGATACCAGTTGGTTAAATTGTGTTGACAGGTAGAAAAATTAAATAAGGCCAGATATACAGACAGTTGGAAAGGTGACTGGTCTTTTTCTGAGTAGAGGCTACTGGGTCTTTGGTTGTTAGTGTAATCTAAATGATAGGCTCTTAATCCTGTTGTTTCATTATAAATGGTAGTGAGATTATAACAAGGAAAATGTTGAGATGCTACAGAGACTTCAAAGGAGATTAATTTTTTTTTTTAACCTCATCTCTACAATAAATCAAAAAATCAGCCAGGCGTGGTAGCGCGCACCTGTAGTTCCAGCTACTCAGAAGGCTGAGGCGGAAGGATCGCCGGAGCCCAGCAGGTCGAGGCTGCGGTGGCCGGGAGCGGCCACTGCACTCCAGTCTGGGCGACGGAGTGAGACTCCAACTCAAAAAAAAAAAAAAAAAAAGGGAGATTGATTCATTCATTTAATCAGATCTTCCATAGATGATAGTAAAGTTTATGAAAGACTGGGTGGCATAAAAAAGTCACTTTTCCAGTTTCCTAGGAGGTTTATGACAGCCATCAGTTCTCCTGTTGTTCATTTGGGGCAATGGTTCAGGAAAAGTTAATAGCATTTTGCTCCCATTCTCTGTTTTCAAATAATGGAGGCAAAGCATATAAAAAGGGGGAAAAAAACAGAAAAAAATATATATTTCTGAATCTAGGCTTTTGACAACCTTAATCATTTTGGTTTGGTTTCCGCTGGAGAAGTTTTGGTTCTTCCACTGGCTCATAGGAGTAAGAGGGTTGGTTAACTGTGGTAGCTTCCTAAGTCTGTGAAGACTTGGAAGGCATAAGTTTAATTCTGGTTATGTGTATGCAACTATTGATTCTCTATATTTTTATGGCAGTAAGTGTGTTAAGAAAAACCTGATATGACCCTTTCTACATGGAGGTGGAGCTAGTCCTGTGGAGAGCATTATTTTCATGTCTTAAGTAAAATTAAATCTCCAGGTTGAACCGGTGGTATAAAAGGAGTTTTGTCTGGAACTAAGAGAATTGAGTTAGTATACTCTTGAATAGCTTTTTGTATTTGTCCCAAGTCAAAAATATGTTGGGTTATTTCTAAGGATTCCCTATCTTGTGAGAGACCAGAGCCCAAAAAGGGATGTCCGTACAGCATTTTAAAAGGACTTAAGTGAAGTGAATTTTTAGGTGAGATTCTCATTTTGAGAAGGGCTGTGGCCCCCAGTGGCCTAACATTCTGGAGGTCCCTTGCTAGGAATGTGACCTAACATTGTTGGAGGCCCCACCAAGATCTGCTACTGTCTCTTTCTCTCTCTTCTCTTTTCCAATCCTAGTCTCTCTGTGGAGAGAGATGAGGTGCTTGGCTCTCTTTCTCTACTATTGGTTCTTACTCTTATCGACCACGATGATCTACCTCGAACAGACCTCTCCCTGTCACTTCAGCCTTGTCCAGTAAGAAACTACATCATCAGTGAGTTCATGTGCTTCGCTATTTCCCTGCAAGAAGTTCAGAAAGTGAGCCCAAGGAGGCTACTGTCTCACCTGTGTAAAAGCAGCCTTGCTACTGCCTGTGTCTCTTTTGCTGGCCTCAGAACTGCTCTCAAAACCAATCCCTCTCTCCATGTGCTACCCTATTCCTTGCTAGGAGGTCTTTGAGTGTGACCAGAGAGGACACTGCCCCCTGTTTGGTAGCTTTGCTATGTCTAGGACCCTCTGTGGAATCTTGGCACCAAATCTCCGAACGTGTGTGGAGGTAGCTCACTGCTGGCCAGAAGTGTTACCTCTAGTGAAACAAGGAGCAAAAGGGACACCCTTTCACCTGATTCTCACCCCCACCCCCCCACCCCCCGCTGATTCCACTGACCCTCTGTCCAGGACACGGACTGAGGTTGTAGGTGGTTGTTTTTCTCTTTCGAGTCACTCAAAGATCACTCTAGAAGATCAATCTCTTTTGCCTTTTAGGACTTCTCATGGGAAAGCCTCTGATGGGCTTGCTAAGGGCCCTCCCCATTGAAATGCATTCTAAAACATCTCAGAACCCTCTCATGAGAGAGGAGCATCTGCCCTAAGCAGCTCCTCAATACCAGCTAGGTGACCAGGAGATGGGCCCAAGGCGGGTCTCTTACCTCTGATCTCTCCTTCAACTTGACCTCTCTTGCCACCACAGGGGCAAATGACCTGACATTTGCAAAAGGGACCGCCCAGACCCCTTGTTCTTCCTGTCGCACACTCTCTTAATTCTTTCTTAAGTTACTTTATCTCCTTCCTACTTTCCCTTAACAACTTAAACACTGACCCAGTTGGTTTAACTTCTCGGGTCTCTCATAATCTGCTTTTGCTACTCTACTGTCAGTCAGTTTCCCCTTCTGCTCTTCCCTCTTCTTGCCCTCTTTCATCTCCACCCACCTTGACCTCCAGAGGAGGGGCTGGCACCAATGGCCACAGTGACCATCCCTAGCCTCCAGCCTTCTCATCCCCCTCCCCCACTGCCTGATAATATGCTGGCAGCAGCTCTACTGGTTGCAGAAGTCAAACCATGGATGCCCTGTCCCCTCCCCCTTCCCCTCACCCTGCCTTCTCCGCCACATGTTCTTGGGAAGCCCCTTCAGGTTTCCACCATGACGGTTTAACCCGTCTCCCCTCAGAGAGATGGCTGGGACAAAAAAAATTAAAGTTTATGCTTTTTTCTATGATAAATCTCTCTCAAATTAGATCTAAACTGGGACTATCAGCCCTCCTCCCAGGGATCATGTGTTAATTAACTAATCCAGTTAACTCACAGAAAAAAAAAATCTATAGTCATTTTAATCTGCTTTTCCAAACCAAACTTGCAAGTGCTCTAGTAAAATCTTAAATCCAACTTTATCACATGCTGAAATATTAGTGCTATATAACACCAGTGTTTGGTATGTCAAGCTTGCTAAATTTTTTTTTAAAACACATTTGCCTGTTCATAATTAGGAATAAATAGGGACAGATCATTTCACATCCACGTGGTCTGTTTGCTCTAAGGGGTTTTACATAAGACCATTACAGACACAAATGGTCAAAAGTTTCATATGTACAGCTAATTAAAGAACTTCTGAGGATTTTTTTCAGCCGATACATCAAAGAAGCAACAGGGTGACAACATGGAGGGCTACAGGACCAGAAGGCTAAAAAGGCACCCCAACTGGCAGTCACCATAGAGACAAAACTCCAAGTGCCCATCAGTAAGTTTCATAAGAACAAACCTGCTAAGGGGATAGTGTCCATTGCTATAAGTACAGTCTGCAGGGGCACTAGAAGCATAGTTGCCCCAAAGAGACATAGACCTCCAGGACCTTGTCCACTGTGCAGGCCAGAAAACGACTGGAAAGCAGGTGCACTCTCTTCTAAAGAGAGGAGAGGACACCTGGCTCAGAAATGGTGGCCACTTAAGGAGGCCTAGAAATCTGCTAAAGTGCCTAGCACTGGCTCACCATCACCCCCAACAAACCCTATGTAAATACTAGGGCGCTGGAACTCAAATAAATTCTCTTAACCATTTGGTCTTGGACATCCATTTTGGAATCATATATCTTATCCTAACCAAAAGTTACTAAAGGTTAATTCAAATTATAAATGTAAAAAGTTATCTATAAAATGGTAAAAAGAAAGAAACCAGAAAGCAAAGATGTAAAGAAAGTTACTAGTATAAAAGTATGTTTTTGGTAAGGAAGAATATAAAGAAAAGAGAATAATTTTGCATAAGAAAGGACCTTGTACATTTTTGTCCTATGATAAAATAGTTGGTTATTTAAAGAAGAGAAATGGTATTGGACGAAAATAGAAGGTTCAAGCATGCTGAAAAATAGTATGAGTATGTCAAAGATGGTATGTGCAAGGTGTGTGAAAGGAATCCTGTGAACAATCAAGTTTACAAAATTTTAATTATTTCTATGAATTTACCATTAATATCAATTACACTAAGGCTAGGCCAAAATACTACTCACAGACCAAAACATGAGCCTCTTAATTAGCAATCTCCAAAAGAATCTTCTCCTATATAAAACGGGGTGGGGAAGAGACAAATTCTTAGCCCCCTCCCATGTGTTTGTTGATTTTCATTGTTTAAAACCTCCTCTATTAAAAAGCGAAGTTCTTTTTTTTACTTTTCAAAATCTTTGGACTATCACTTTGGCTAAATAAGTCAGTTAACAGTGGCCTGTAATCCTGTGTTATAAGATTATGGTTTTAAAACTTTAAATGCTTAAACTCTTCAAGTTCTCAATCCAGTCTCTCTATGGTAGGGTAAGAAACAAAAGTTTCAGGAACCACATCTTTCCCCACACCCTCCTCCTGAACTGCCTGCAGACCAAGTAAATTATTACCAACATCTATCATAAAAGCCTAAAATGGTATTTGAGATCTCAGTCACTCATAGCAGTTTGTGATCAGCTACAGTGCTTTTCAATGCCAAATCACTAATGACTTTAAAATCTCCTTATGGACAACAAAATTTCTTTGCTTAAAGTATTACCAATCATTTTTGTTTAAACTTCCTTAAGGTAATATTTATCCTGTCTAAGGCAGAAGGCCAATATCACCCCACCTCCCACTCCTTCCATCAGAAGCTGAGAGATGTCAACCTCCCAACTCTAGAGTGGAGGTTACCAGGGCTCCATCCTCTTTAACTAACATATCAATCATTGTGAGGTATACCAGACCTATTGTAAAAGTACAAGGGATAGTTTTCTTTCACCCATGTCACCTGTTTTAAATTCTCTTGTTCGTTATTATTTCCTACAATCTAAACTGCAACCTAACTGCATGTCTCCATGCTAATGTTTTCAATGTTTTCCTTCAGACTTTCTCAAGGTAGCTATTTGTCCTTGTTAAAGTCTATTAATAAACCCCTTACAATTGTCTATAAATTCTTTTCACAAAACCCAAAGAAACTTGAAGATAAGCTATGGGAGCAGACACATGGAATCAGAAATTCACTGGTACAACAGTGGGAACTGCCTGGACTCCTGTAGTGGGTGTCAATCCCACTGGGGTAACAATAAAAACATTTTACCAGACATCAAAGCTTCAATATGTCATAACAGCAGATACAATGGTCTTTATTATAATAGTATTAATTCTAATAGTATACATTTGTGCACAGTGCTTTGTATATAGATACTAAAGATACTCTAACAACTCCATTGGTCCCTCTTATCCCCTCCTCTTGCTCTAGACAAGTAGGGACACCTCTATACCCCTATTTAGCAAGAAGCAGTTACAGAAGCCTGAGCTTCATCCCTGTTCCCAGATAAAAATAAGAATATTTTAAAATAACAAGGGAGGGAAATGAAAGGACACAACATGGAAATAATATACCCAATGAGCAGCCATTTTAACATTGCTTAGGGCTGTCACATTTCTCTAGCTGTTCACTGTAACTTACCCTCTAAGCCACTAGTCAAAGACAGAACTGGTATCTCAGAGGTAGCTATTGATAATTGTTTTAAACCCCCTCCCTGGCTTGTTTTGTGCTAATTAGCTTTTCTATTTCAAGTATTTGCCTCCACCCATAAGGCCCAAGTTAACCTAATTAACCCTTCATGACCTTCATGACACAGACAGACCCATCACTGAGACAGCAATCATGTGACTAACTCACCCATCTGCCTGCTGTCCGTCACCTAACATTAGTGCCTGTGTGTACTTGTCCCCTTCATGATGACATGGAGCAGACCACCACCCAATCCCCTTAACGGCCTTCCCGCATCAAAAAGAAGGGTTAAAAGCATTCAGCCTGAAGCAGCCAGTCGCCATTGCTTTACTAGACTCTGGCGTGGCCTTGTGATTTTCGAGCTATGGCCACCACCTTGTTTCCTAAGTCCTTCTCCTATTTTGGAGAAGTGAATCTTCATTCTCTCTCTCTCTCTCTCTCTTTCTCTCTCTCTAATTTACTTTCTAAAATACTGTGAAGCTGGGCTCGGTGGCTCAGCCTGTAATCCCGTGCCTTTGGGAGGCTGAGGTGAGTGGATTGCCTGAGCCCACGGGTTCGAGACCCACCTGGGCAGCGAGACCTCATCTCTATAATAAATCAAAAAAAAAATCAGCCAGGCGTGGTAGCGCATGCCTGTAGTTCCGGCTACTTGGAAGGCTGAGGCAGAAGGATCACCGGAGCCCAGCAGGTCGAGGCAGCGGTGGCCGGGAGCTGCCACTGCACTCCAGTCTGGGCGACAGAGTGAGACTCCAACTCAAAAAAAAATAAAATAAAATAAAATAAAATAAAATACTGTGGCCTAACAGAGGTGTTACATTTTTGTAAAATAAGTGGTAGCATAGTCTTTGCTTCAGTATTTCTAGTTGTCTGTTTTGTTGCACAGTCAGCAAAAGTATTTCCCTGTGTGATAAGAATCTCCTTCCTGAAGCCCCTCACGGTGAATTACAGTTATCTCCAAAGGTTCCAGTACTGTTTATGGAGGAGTTTTTTTGTTTGTTTGTTTGTTTTTCTGTTAGCATTCCATATATTTTCCATGTAGTGGCATGAGCATGGAGACTAAAAAAGGCATACTTAGAATTCCTGTATATGTTCATTCTTTTTTCTTTTTTTAGCATGTTTGAGTTAGGGCTATAAGTTCTGTCTTCTGGGCTGAAGTATCATTAAGAAGTGCTTGGGCTTCTGTGACCTCCTGTGAGGTTACCACTACATAACCAATTTTTCTTACTCCTTGTTCAACAAAGCTATTCCTATCTGTAAAGCACTGATCATTTGGGTTTGTTAAAGTTTCATCTTGGAAGTCAGGTTTGCTCAAGTATATCTCTTCTGTGGTTTCTACACAAGAGATTTAATTGACTAGACTCCAAAACAAGCATTCAGGTGGCTGGGTTTAAAGACTGGCAAACCTTAAGAGTAAGCCCTGGAGTGTCAAGGAGGAGAGCACAAGATTTAGTTAGCCTTCCTCCTGTCATTCACTGATGTCCTTCAGCTTTCAATACACTCTGAACCTGGTGGCGGGGAGAACCTCCCTAGGCTATCCAAAAGTTAACTTTGTAGCCCTTTCCGTGAGTAAGACAGTTGTCGCCACTGACCAGAGACAGGTAGGCCACCTGTTGCTAACCATGTCCAGTTATTTAAAGAAGTAGGCAACTGACCAGAGGGGTTCACCTAGTTTTTGAACAAGAATTACTCTGGCCATTCCATGCTTTTCAGCTACATATATGTGGAAACGTTTTTCTAAATTAGAAAAGCCAAGTATCAGAGCAGAGGTTAAAGCCTTTTTTAAGTCTTGGAAAGCTCTCCAGCATTCTGATGTTCATTCACAGGATTTACTGTTTCCTTTGTGGCCTCATAGAGAGGTTTAGCAATAATGCCAAAATTTGCAATTCATATTCTACAGAAACCAACCATTTCCAAAAAGGTCCTTAGTTGTTTGCAAGTGTTAGGAAGTTATACATTTAGAATGGCTGTTTTCCTTTCTACTATTAGACTCCTTTGTCCAGAGATTAAGATGTAGCTCAAATATTTCATTTGTTGTAAGTTAATATGGACTTTTTAATGAAAGACTCAGTATCTCCACTCTTCTAAAAAGTATAAAGTTAGCAAAACTGGATCCAATATGCCACCGTGGATCAGTAGACCAACACCTCTCTCGCTAAGCAAGGCAGAGAATAGGTACCCAGCCACCAACAAATGGAGAAACACCCTGAATTCAGCAAAGGTCTCTTTGAACTTATAGAGACCAGAAAGTGACATAGGAACCCAGGCACCCCATCCCCTGCCATGTGCCAGGCTCACAAAAGACAAAAGTGGTTGAGTGAGTCAAAAATTCTTTGGGACAGTTTACCCCCTCCCAGCCATGCACAGGTCATCAGTCCCACATGAGAAGAGTCCTGGGCAGAGAGCAGCAGCAGGCAACCATAGCACAAGTGGAACAAGTGGCACACAGGCAGAGAGGACCCACCAACAAAGTGAACTGGGCTGATGGGCTACACCAGCGGCTGGTGACCTTCTCTCCAGTCAGCTCAGGGAAAAAATTCCTCTAAGCCCTCCAGCAGAGCAGAACCTCCCCCCACCCCACCCCCCACCCACCCAACCATGGCAGAGAATTTGCTCTATTTTAAGAGCAGAGTGCAAACCTGAACAGGGAGGAAGTAACACAAAAGACACCTGAGGGGTCTCTTGGTGGGAAGACTCTTGGGCTGTGGGCTGCAGAGAGCAGATGGAAGACCCATTGCCCCACAGAGTGGTCCCAGCAGAGGCTGAGAGCTGGTCTGACTAGATTAGCAGCAAGAGAAAAGTTCTGCAGTAACAGAAATCCACCACAAGGTGAAGCAAGGAGCAGATGTGAATGCATCTCTCACTGGGTGACATATATTGAACCAAAGAAAGAACTTTAGAACAGAGGGTAATTAAATAGCTTCAGAGCATCAAATCAAAAGAGAAATTATAGAAAGCAAAGAAAGGCCTGTCACAAATGAGAAAAAAAAATCAATGAAAAAAATAGGCAATCCTCAGAGTCCTAAAGAGATAGTTCTCAAAAAGGCCTCTATCAGAGGACAAATAATGGAAACTCCCTGAACAACCCACCCCAGACAACAGCTGGAGAAATCAGAGATTGAATGGCAAAAATGAACAGGAACCAAGAGAAACTAGGAGCAAAACTCACTGAAGTTACTTAGGAATTAAAGCTGAATCGACCAATTTCAAAAAGGCCCATTCTGATACAACAGAAATGAAAAACTTCATCCTGGAAATTAAGAACACAGTAATAAGCATAGAAAATGAGATCAACCAGGCAAAGGAAAGAATCTCAGAGTTTGAAGACCAAAATATGAGATTAACCCAGTCTGTCAAAAAACACAGGGGAGAAAAAAGAAGAAGCAAAGTTTCTAAGAGATGTAAGACTATGTCAAGAAGCTAGATCTACACCTGACTGGTATCCCTGAAGAAGAAAGAAAAAAGTGGAAAACACCATGGAACAAGCATTCCATGAGGATATTAAATGAAATTCCTACGTCTTACCAAACAGGTGACTATCCAAGCACAAGAGATTTGAGCTCCCATAAGGGATCATATGAGAACACCATCCCCAAAACACATAGTAATCCACCTCCACATAATAAGCAGGAAAAGAAATATCCCAAAGGCATTGAGAGAGAAGGGTCAGACTACCTACCAAACAAGACCCATCAGAATCACTCCAGGTTTATCTGCAGAAACACTACAAGCCAGAAGAGACAAAAGTCCAATTTTTAACTTTCTTAAGCATAAGCAATTCCAGCCAAGAATTTCCTACCTTGCCAAGCCAAGCTTCATCAGTAATGGAGAACTAAAAGCATTCCCAGATATCCAATCACCAAGAGAATATGCCACTTCTATATCAGCTCTTCAGGAGACTATTAAGAAGGTATTGAACACAGGGGGAAAAAATCCATCACAAAAGTACAGGCAAGCTGGGCTCGGTGGCTCAGCCTATAATCTCGCGCCTTTGGGAGGCTGAGGTGAGTGGATTGCCTGAGCCCGCAGGTTTGAGACCTGCCTGGGCAGCAAGACCTCATCTCTACAATAAAACAAAAAATCAGCTGGGCGTGGTAGCGCATGCTTGTAGTTCCAGCTACTTGGAAGGCTGAGGCGGAAGGATCGCCGGAGCCCAGCAAGTCGAGGCTGCGGTGGCCAGGAGCAGCCACTGCACTCCAGTCTGGGCGACAGAGTGAGACTCCAACTCAAAAAAAAAAAGTACAGGCAAGCACAGAGTTAACAGAGCATACAGAACAATCACAAAAATCAAAATACATACATGTATAAATACAAAAGTAAAAAGGAAACAAAACAACGTGTAAAAACCCTATGACAGGGATAAACTCTCAAATTTCAATAATCAGTCTGAAAGTGAATAGACTAAATGTGCCACTGAAAAGACATGGAACTGGATAAAGAAGCATGATCCAACAGTCTGCTGCATCCAGGAAATTCAAATCACTGAAAAGGACACCCAAAGGCTCCAAAGTTGGAGGTTGGAAAATGATCTTTCAGGTGAACAGAACACAGAAAAGGGCAGTTGTAGTTATTCTGATATTGGATAAATCAGTCATCAAACAAAAGTTTAAAAGGACACACACAATGGTAAAAGGCTCAACCCACCATCAAGAAATAGCCATCCTAAATATATGCACTCAACACAGGGGAGTACCAGGTTTTATAAAACAACCACTAAGTAAGCTAAGACAGGACATTGACTCTTACAATCATAGTTGAAGATCTAAATACTACACTAAAGCTTTAGATAAATCATCGAAGCAAAAAACAAACAAGGAGATCCAGAACCTCAACTTGACGCTCAATCAAATGGATTTAATAGACATTTACAGAACACTTCACCCAACATCTACTGAGTACACATTCTACTCATCAGTACTTGGAATGTACTCCAAGATTAATCACATTCTCAGACATAAATCAAACATGAACAAATTTCAAAAGATAAAAATAATATGCATCTTCTCAGATCACAGTGGAATAAAAATAAATATTGCCACCAACAAGATCATCCCAAAACACACACAAAGACATGGACACTAAACAACATGTGGCTGAACAACTTCTGGGTCAACATGAAAATAGAGACAGAAATAAAAAGATTTTTGGAAACAAATGAAAACAAAGACACATTTTAACAGTATCTCTGGGATACCATGAAATCAGTGTTAAGAGGAAAATTTGTAGCATTGTACAAGCATATCAAAAAAAAAAGATCACAAGTAGACAGTCTAATGTCACACCTAATAGAACTGGAGAAGCAAGATCACCTAAATCCTAATTTCAGCAGAAGAAGCCAGATCACCAAGATAAAAATCATAATTGTAGGTTATAGAAGAATAAATATCATAGAAAAGATCAATAATACAAAAATCTGGCTCTTTGGAAGGATAAATAAGATTGACAAACCCTGATCAGATTGACTAAAAGAGAGAGAGAGGACCAAATAAACACAATTAGAAACTTAAAAGGTGAAATCACAACTTACCCTGAAGAAATTCAAAAAATTTTCAGAGATTACTATAAACACCTGTATGTAAATAAACTAGAAGATGTAAAGGAAATGGAGGAATTTCTGACATCTCATACCTCCCAAGGTTGAAACAAAAAAAAAAAAAACTCTAAACAGACCAATAGCAAGCCAGGAAATCAACTCAGTCATAAGAAATCTCCCCACCTGGCTCGGTGGCTCAGCCTGTAATCCCGCTTTTTGGGAGGCTGAGATGAGTGAATTGCCTGAGCCCGCGGGTTCAAGACCCACCTGGGCAACTTGGCAAGACCTCATCTCTACAATAAAATCAAAATTAGCCGGGTGTGGTAGTGCGTGCCTGTAGTTCCAGTTACTTGGAAGGCTGAGGCCGAAGGATCGCCAGAGCTCAGTAGGTCGAGGCTGCGGTGGTCAGGAGCGTGCCACTGCACTCCAGTCTGAGTAGAGTGAGACTCCAACTCAAAAAAAAAGAAAGAAAGAAAGAAATCTTCCCACCAAAAAAAAGTCCCAGACCAGATAGCTTCCCAGATGACTTCTACAAGACACACAAGGAGGAGATGGCACCACTACTACCGAAAGTATTCCAGGCAACTGAGAACAGTGGAACTCTTCCCGACTCATTTTATGAAGCTAACATCTACTGATACCCAAAACAAGAAAAAGAACCAACAAGGAAAGAGAATTACGGGTCAATCTTCTTCATGAGCATAGGCACAAAAATTCTCAACAAGATTTTAGCAAATTGGATCCAACAACACATCTCAAGAATCATCCACCATGACCAGGTGGCCTTCACTCCTGGGATGCAGGACGGGTTCAACATTTGCAAGACAACAAACATAATTTAGCACATTAACAGATTCAAAACCAAGGACCACATGATTATATCATTAGATGTAGAAAATACATTTGATAAAAATTCAGCATCCCTTCTTGACAAAAACCCTTGAGCACCTAGACATAGAAGTAAAATTCCTCAAAACGGTAAGAGCCATCTTTGACAAACTTACAGCCAACATTTTCCTCAATGGACAGAAGTTGGAAGCATTCCACCTAAGAATAGGAACAAGGATGCCCTCTCACTCTTCCTGTTCAACATAGTTCTGGAAGTCCTAGAAAGAGCAATCAGGCAAGAGAAGGAAATCAAGGGTATTCAAATAAGAAAAGAGGAAGTTAAACTTTCCTTCTTTGTGGACAATAAAATTCTATACCTTGAAAACCCAAGGAAGTCTGTCAAAAGCCTCCTTACACTGATAATCGATTTAAAGTCTCAGGATACTAAATCAATGTTTAAAAGACAGTTGCATTTCTATATACCAGCAACAATCAATCAGAGAATCAAATAAGAAGCACAATTCCATTCATAATAATCACACACACAAAAAGAAATATCTTGACATCCACCCAACCAGAGAAGTAAAAGTTCTTTATAACAAGAACTACAAAATGGTGCTCAAAGAAATCAAGGATAACACCAAAAAATGGAAAAGCATCCCATATTTATGAATTAGAAGAAACAATATTGTCAAGATGTCCATCCTACCCAAGGAAATCTACAAATTCAATGCAATATCCATCAAATTACCAACATTATTTTTCTCAGACCTGAGAAAGACAATAAAGAAATTCATATGGAGACATAAAAAGTACACAAATAGCCAAAACAATCCTCAGCAAATAAACAAAATGGAAGATATTACACTTCCAGACTTTAACTTTTACTACAGGACTACAGTAGCCAAAACAGCCTGGTATTGATACAAGAAAAGGCACACAAACCAATGGAACAGGACAGAGATTTCAGAAGCAAAAAACTTGGTCTCTCAACCAACTCATCTCAACAAAGCTACCAATAACAACCACTGGGGAAAGGTATTTAGCAAATGGTGTTGGGAAAACTGGAAGCTCACATGCAGAAGAATAAAACTGTACCCCTACCTATCACCATTTACAAAAAGCTTAAAACAGATCAAAGACCTAAACATAAAACCTCAAATTATAAGAATCCTAGAAGAAAATTAAGGAAACATCCTTATGAACATTGGGGTAGGCAACATATTCTTGACCAAGTCCTCAAACGTGAACGCCATAAAAGCTAAGATACACAAATAAGACCTCATCAAACTGAAACGCTTTTGCACAGCAAAAGAAAACATCAAGAGAGTAAAGCAACAACCCATAGAATGGGAAAAAAACATTTACAAATTATATATCTGGCAAAGGCCTAACATCCAGGATCTACAAGGAAATCAAACAAAGTGAAAGGGGGGAAAAACACTAAAAAGTGGGCAAAGGACATGAACAGACACTTGTCAAAAGAAGACATACCAGCAGCCAACAAATATATGAAAAAATGTTCAGCCTCAGTAATTATCAGGGAAATGCAAATCACAACTGCAGAGAGATACCACCTACCTCTGGTAAGGATGGCTATGATGAATAAGTCAAAAAGTAACTAATGCTGGCACAGGTGTGGAGAAAAGAGAACACTTCTACCCTGTTGATGGGAGTGCAAGCTAGTTCAACCTCTACGGAAAGTGATGTGGCCATTCCTAAAAGAACTAAAAATTGACCTATATAATCCAGTAATATCTGTCCTGGGAATATGCTCAAAAGAACATAACTCATTCTACAAAAAAGACACCTGCATATGCATGTTTATTACTGCACTGTTCACAATAGCAAAAACATGGAACCAACCCTACTGCTTTTCTAAAGTGGACTGGATAAAGAAAATGTGATATATATACATGCTGGAGTATTATACAACCATAAAGACCAAAATCATGGACCACATTGCAAATTGGATGGAGTTGGAGACCATCATATTAAGTGAACTTTCAAAGAAACAAATAACTGAATACTGCGTATTCTCACTCATAAGTGGACCCTGAACATTAATAACATTAGCACAAGGGAGGGATCAGCAGTAGCTGGGTACTTCTAGTGGAGGGAAAGAAGGAGGGTGCAGGGCATGTAACAATACAAAGGTCCTATACTAGGGGAGTTAGGGCCAATTAGATGCCCAAACTTCACCTGCATGCAATCTACTTATCCAGTTAATCCTCACTTGTACCCACATCTCTATAATAAAATAAAATTTAGTTTAAAAATATAAAGTTAAGATGGTTCTTTAAAGAACACTCCATAGTAAGGCTAAAGGTTACAAACTAACAAGTCATCCTCGTATCATAAGATAGTGTCTAATTTTAAATGTGAGTATCTTAAATCATGAGCCAAGGCATTGCCAAACAGGTGGAGGCTGTCCTGGAAACCTTGAGGAAGAACTGTCCAGGTAAGTTGTTTACCTGTCCAGGAGTTGTTTATTCAAATGTAAATAAAAACTGAGATTCCTGAGCAAATGGAATACAAGAAAATGTATCTTTTAAGTCTAAGAATGTAAATCAAGCAATGCATTCAGGTATTTGAGTTAAAAGGATATATGGATTTGGGACTATGGGGTCTATTTATATTACTACTTCATTAACTGCTCTTAGATCTTGGACTAGGTGATAGGAGCTATCTGGCTTTTGAACAGGGAGTAGAGGTGTAGTACCAGGTGACTGAATAGGAGTCAAAAAGCCATGAGGTTAAAAAAAAAAAAAACTTAGCAATTAGAGTCTGTATTCCTTTTCTTGTGTTGGGTCATATGGGGTATTGTCACTTATGGAGGTAGGCTATGTTCTCTTTTAATTTAATAAGCACAAGAAGGGCAGTTCTTGTCCTTCTGGGAATCCCCAGGTTCCGTTCTTGACTATTTACTTGAGTCCAAATTTCCTCAGGAATGATGTTAGGCTTGGGTTACAGTTGTGAGTACAAAGCATATACCTTCTCAACTTCATTGGGATAAAATGAGATGTTTACCTTAAATAAATGAATCAGAGCTCATCCTAGTAGCGAAGTAGGGAATTCAGGGATAACTAAAAACTGATGAGATGCCTTGTCGCTTTTACAATTTAAAGGATAAATGAGGGATCTAATTATTGGAATGTCATCAATTCCGACTAGAGACCAAGTGTCAGGAGAAAGAGGTCCAGCATGGGCAGTCAGGGCCAAATAAAAATCTCCTGTATCAATCAAGAGATCAATTTGCATAACAGCTACCTCAACAATTACCTGGGAGTCCTGCGGAGTGATGGTGAACCTAGTGTGCAGGATGTTTCAGAGATCCCCAGGCCTCCTCAATTGGTGGCTACCAATCTGTGCTGAATGTTCCCCCTTTTCTCCAGGAGAAGGTGCACTCACTTCTCCAGTAGTCCTCCTCTCCACACAGTGGACATGGTCCTGGAGGTTTTGGTCACCGGAGCCAATTGCTTTAAGTGTCCTTGTTGGTTGTTTTTATAACAGTGAACACAACCCACCTTAGCACGTCCATTCTTACTGGGTCCCTATCAAGTAGCAGAAGTTTTGTCCAATCGCAAACCCCAATAGGTTTGTCTGTCTTTGGTCCCACCTCCACTCATACTAGTTCCTTTCTTTCTTCTCAGTGTCTCTATTGCTAAAATCCTCAGTAGCCTCTTGTACCAACTGAAAGTTTGGTGTTTGTGATCCTACGTCTGATTTGTTATGTTTTCTTCAAATGTTCAGAGCTGACTGGCTGACAAAATAACTACCTAAAAAAATCTGTTCTTCTGGTGTGTGTGTGTTTTGTTTGTTTGTTTGCGTTAGTCAACTAATCTTCCTTGCAAAAGAGCAGGGTTTTTATTTAGGCCCTGTGTGATTTCCTTTAATTCATCATAGTTAACAGACTTTTTGATACATTTTTATGCCTTCCTTAATGCACATAAGCATATGGCCCCTCTTTGTTGAATCAGTCTCTCTCCCCTCTGATAACCCCACTGGAGATCAGTGTTGGAAACAGCTACTGTTCCAGTTGCATACCTGTTTGTTTGCTGTCCAGCCATTATGCCTGTATATGCCTGTGTAGCCTTTAGAATGTGTTAGTTCTTCTCTGGGGTGCAGCAGGTAGAGAGGATAACATTAATGCCATCCCAGGTTAATTCAAAGGCAGTAGAAATAGAGAATCACAAACTACTAAAACAGAAACTCATGAGCATAAATTCTGGGCAGGTAGAAAAACCCAAAGTCTTATTGACAAATTGCTAGCAGCTCAGTTTGGACACATCTGAGAGTTTAAAACTCCAGGGGGTGGGGGATTCACACATAAGCTATGCTTTTGTGAATTTTATCTCCAAGAGATTGACTAGATTGTCACAATGAAGATTGGAGAAAAATCTTCTTATGCTTCTGGCAGGGAAGGTATAAATAAATAAATAAATAACCATTTTGAAATACACCAGAGCATTTTGTTCTTCATACATGCATGCTTATATATACTTATGTATAAGTTAAATGAATGACAGCAATGATACATAAGACAGAAGGGATGAATTAGAATTATTTTGTTATTATAAGGTATGTTCACTTCTTGTGAACTGGTGTGGTGGTATTGGAACATTGAAACTTGGATGTTTCAATAGCATCTCTTATTATTAAAGTTCAACAAAGAAGAGAAAAAAATGACATGATTTTTAAATGGACCAACGATTTTAACAGACATCTCACTAGAGAAGATATTCTGATGACAAATATGCATATGAAAAGATGCTTTACATCATATGTCTTCAGGGAAATATCAATTGAAACAACAATGAGATTTACCCCCACACATATATTACATCTTGTGGAAAAAGATCAAGATCTATTTTTTTTTTTTTTTTTTTTTTTTGAGTTGGAGTCTCACTCTGTCGCCCAGACTGGAGTGCAGTGGCCGCTATTCATTGTTGGTGAAAATGCAAACTGGTAGCACCTCTTTGGAAGAGAGTTGGGCGTTTCTTACAAAGCAAAACATGCTCTCACCATATGATCTAACAATCACACTCTTTGGTAATTACCCAAAGGAGTTGAAACCTACGTCCACATAGGGGTGTTTAATGCAGCTTTATTTGTAATTGACAAATATGTTATTTATAAGAGACAAAGATGTTCTTCAGTAGATGAATAAACTGTGATACATCCAGATAATGAAATATTATTCAGCACTAAAAAGAAACAAAGGGTGAGCATGGTGGCTCATACCTGTAGTCCCAGCAGTTTGGGAGGCCAAGGCAGGAGGATCACTTGAGCCCAGAAGCTTGAGATCGTCTTGGGCAAAATAGTGAGACCCTGACTCTACATCAATATTTAAAAATTAGCCAGGTATGATGGCACACATCTGTAGTGTCAGTTACTCAGGAGGCTGAGACAGGAGGATAATTGGAGCCCAGGAAGTCGAGGCTATAGTGAACCATGAGCCATGCTACTGCACTCCAGCCTGGGTGACAAAGTGAAGCTTCAATTCAAAAAAGGAAAAGAAAAAAAATAAGCATGGTATTATCAAGCCAAGAAAAGATTTGGAGGAAACTTAAATGCATATTACTAAGTGAAAGTAGAAAACAGAAAAGTCTATATACTATGTAATTCTAGCTATATGGCATTCTAAAAAGTCAAAACTATGGAGACAGTAAAAACAACTGTGATTACCAGGTGTTGTGGGAGAAAGGAATGAAAACGAAGAACCTAGAAGAATTTTACAGTAGTGAAAACATACTGTATGATGCTATAATAGTGAATGCATGTCATTATACATTTGTCCAAACCCCCATAGAATATATAGCAGCAAGAGCAAATCCTAAGGTAAACTTTGGGCTTTGGGTGATCATGTTGCATCAATGTAGATTCATCCAATATAACAAATGTATTCCTTTTGTGTGAGATGTTGACAGTGGGTGAAGTTGTGCTTGTGTGGGGATTACAGCTAACTGTAAAAGGTGGCAAACATTGTTATCATTATAATGATAAGAAAATATCATATGAACTGAAAAAAATAATACTTTTTTTTAATCAGTCTCACTCTGTCACCCAGGTTAGAGTGCAGTGGCACGCTCACGGCCACCCCAGTGTCGGCCTGCTAGGCCCAGGTGATCCTTCCACCTCAGCCTTCCAAGTAACTGGAACTATAGGCATGCACCACCATGCCCAGCTAAATTTTTATATATTGTAGAGATGAGGTCTCACCAAGTTGCCCAGACTGGTCTCAAACCCCTGGGCTTAGGCAATCCTCTCACCTCAGCCTCCCAAAGTCCTGGTATTACAGGCTTGAGCCACCATGCCCAGCCAAAAAATAATACTTTTTAAAGACTTCAGAGAACAGCAGACTAAATAATTTCAATGAACTAAACTCCTGGAGATGAGTCCTTTCTAAGTTAGCCAAGACAGGTGGCCTCTACCGACCCTAAAGTAGGAGCATAGCAGTCAGAGAAATGAATCTGCAATAACCAGATATGTTCTAGGATAGGAAAAAAATCAGAACTTAATTCGTTTAAAAAATGAGAGGGAGAAACTTTTAAAGAAATAGTGACCAATAATTTTCTAAAATGTATGAAAGTTATCAACTCACAGATCCAATAATGTAGTAAATCTTAAAGACAATTTTAAAAACAAAATTTAAACTGGACATATTATAGTCAAATTGCTGACTAGTAAAACTAAAGAGACAATCTCAAAGGTAACCAAATAAAAAGATTCATTCTATTCGCAGAAACTACAATAAGAATGATTACTAACTTCTCCTCAAAAATAAGAAAAAAGGAAAACAGAAGATAATGGAACAATATCTTTAAAGTACTAAAGTAAATCAATAGCCATTAAAATTGTTTTCAAAAATGAAGATGAAATAAAGATGTTTGCAGAACAATAAAAGCTCAGGATATTAATTGCTGCAGGAAATAGTAAAAGAAGTTCCTCACACTAAAGGAAAATTTGAAGGCAGTGGGAAAAGGTCAACAATGCTGCAAAGTTTACCATGCCTTGCTGTTTTCTCTGACTCTCATTCCTCATCATGACATAGTCTTACTATAAAACAGAGTGCAGGAAAAGGTACTTAATCGGACAGAGCAGCAGCTGCAGTTAAAATGTAAGTGGAAGAAAGGCAAATCATCTACTTGGAATTTGTTTGCCTTTAAAGATTGGCAGCAACAGAGAAACCATCATAGCTGAGGAGTAGGTGGTATACACTTGAGGCATCATAGACAGGAAGCCCATATAAGCACTCAGTTTTCATCATGGTGGCAACCTTGCCCCAGTGGTTGGGCTAATTGGGGAGCAGAGGGTCGCCCCTCTCCCAAAAGAATAGTATTGCCCCATTTTAGGGAACTTGGTACCCTCTTGAGTGATTTCAATGGTATAGAAGGGAAATGACAGAAGAGCAAAATTCTGTAATCTTAGAGGCAAAATTATTACTTTTAGAAAAGATCATTCTTTGCCTGGAAAATGTAGGGAATATATACATTGAAAAGCAATTCAAAATATGATACTTTAGTGAGATGATTGTTCACAAGTAAAATTGCCATAATCAAGTGTTTTCTCATAAATCAAAAATAAACAATTAGAAAACATTCATAAAAAGCATATGAGTAAATTTAATATGAAATATAAGAATTTAGTATAACTTATAACACTTAGGGCCATTCACTTTACACCTGTGAATTTAAAAAAATACATAAATAGGCTAAAGATATTAATTCTCTTTCCATTTATTTGTAATTTTAATGCAATTCTAATCAAAATCCCAGCTTAACACAAGAAAAGTGATGAAATCAGCAAGGCATAAAACTATAAAGTCAAAACAGTAGACTGGAATTAAGATAGATGAAAATTAGCCTGGCTTGGTGGCTCAGCCTGTAATCCCGCACTTTGGGAGGCTGAGGTGAGTGGATTGCCTGAGCCCGCAGGTTCGAGACCCGCCTGGGCAACTTGGCGAGACCTCATCTCTACAATAAATCAAAAAAATTAGCCAGGTGTGGTAGCATGCGCCTGTAGTTCCAACTACTTGGAAGGCTGAGGCGGAAGGATCGCTGGAGCCCAGCAGGCTGAGGCTGCAGTGGCCGGGAGCAGCCACTGCACTCTAGTCTGGGTGGCAGAGTGAGACTCCAACTCAAAAAAAAAAAAAAAAGATAGATGAAAATTTAGGAAATGACTAAAAGATCAATCCAAATAGTGGAGAAAGCATGCATTACTCCCATAAAAATAGTGCCTGCATATCTTATAAACCACTGGGGACATTTTCTTAATACCTAATATATATGGAAGCTAAAAATATAAATGTTTATTATACAAAGAAAACTTATTGCACTTATAGTATATAGCTTAATAGTCAATCCTAGGAGTGCTTGGTAATAGAAGCCTCTTAAATGATTAAATGAAAATAGAACCATACTTAGGGATTATATTCCATCTCTACAAAAGCTAGAAAATGAATGTTAAATAAGGAAATTGTCAGTTTATGTTCTAATTTGGTATAATTAAGTTTAAGTTACATATTATACCTTTATCATTTCCCTTGCAGCTCCTAATACAATTTTAGAATCTACATACTAAAGCTTCAAGAAATATAGTATTGACTGATTCAACATAAATGCTATGAGTTTTTTTTCCTAGAAGACAAGGAAAATCACTTGCAAGAAGTTTCCATTTAAAAGAATTCTACTATTTATCAAAATGTTCATCTATTCTCAAGATTGTTTTATTTCAAAATAGGTGTAGAGTAGCAAAGCATATGAATTTTACATTAGAAAGCATGAGAAGGATATAAAGTTTTGTTTTCAATATTTCTCCAAAATGCCTATTTTGATGACTTTCTGTGCATATAAGCTGTTGGAACTTGTCATTTTTTTAACTATTTACTATAAAGGTAAGGATCATTAGAATTTAGAGTATTGCTTGCATTGCATAGCACATGCTTTCATAAATACTCAAGATGAATTTCTCTCTCAAATAAAAAGCCTAAATTAAGTAAACTACTAGCTCACAATTTAGCAGTACATGTCTCGGAAATCCTGAGGATAGTACATCAGACTCCCCAGCTTGCCTTCTATTTTATTTGGGACTTACAAATAAAATAGAAGAAGTGGTTTTATTTGGGACTTACAATTCTAAGTCTAGGAATGTAGAAGCCTAGAAAATGAGTGGTTAAATCTAGTAATTCTGGTTTTAGATTCCAAAATATTGCTGTAACAAGAGTCTTTCACTTTCTATACTTGGGGTACCATTATTCTGCCCCATTGGAAATAGACAGAACCAGGTGACCAAAAATGACCAAGGGTATCTTAAAGGACAACTTGTTCTAAATACTTGCCTTATACATGTCAGTAAGTAGAGATTCATTAGAGTTAATATTCTTATCTTAGAAAGAAACAGAGGCCACACTGGAACAAACATTTCATAAAATCATTCAAGAAAACTTCCCTCATCTCATCAGTGATGCAAAAATTCAAACACAAGAGATTCAGAGAACCCCTGGAAGACAACAAATGAGAAGATCAACTCCCAGACACATAATAATTCGCCTAAACAAAGTAGGTATAAAAGAAAAAATCCCAAAGGTAGCAAGAGAAAAAGATCAGACTACCTACCAGGGAAGACCAATTAGAATAGCAGCAGATTTATCTACAGAAACCCTCCAGGCTAGGAGAGCTTCGAGTCCTATCTTCAAAGTTCTAAAAGATAAACAATTTCAACCGAGAATAACCTACCCAGCCAAGCTAGGCTTCATCAGTGAGGGAGAATTGAAATCTTTCCCAGATATCCAATCCCTAAGAACCTTCACTGCCACCAGACAACCTCTACAAGAAACACTGAAGAAAGTATTGAACACAGAAGAAAAGGAAAAAAGAACAACAACGTTCTTCACAAGAGTACAGGCTAAAGATTAAAAACACACATGAACCAACTCCAGAACCAAAAGAAAGACAACACACAAACAGAAAGAACAACAACTCTGAAAGAACATTATGATAGGAATCAACTCTTACATTTCAATAATTAGCTTGAATGTGAACAGACTAAATGCACCACTGAAAAGACATAGAATGCAAAATGGATAAAATATCACCAGGCAACAATCTATTGACTTCAAGAGACTCACCTCACGAGAAAGGACACTCACAGACTAAAGGTAAGAGGATGGGAAACCAATTTTCAGGCAAACGGAACACAAAAGAAAGGAGGAGTCATGATCTTAATTTCAGACAAAATACCCTTTAAGCTCTCAAAAATCAAAAAAGATACAGAAGGCCACTACATAATGATAAAAGGTTCACTCCATCAACAAGAAATATCTATCCTAAACATATATGCACCTAACATAGGTGCGCCAACTTTCATAAAACAACTTCTAGAAAAACTAAAGAAAGATATTGACTCTAACAGCATCATAACTGGGGACTTTAATACCCCACACAACCCTAGACAGATCATCAGGACAAAAAAATCACCAATGAGATCCAGAACCACAATGTGTCTCTTGACCAAATGGACTTAATTGATACCTACAGAACACTCCATCCAAAGCCCACAGAATACACATTTTACTCATCACTGCATGGAATGTATTCTAAGATCGACCACATAATTGGCCATAAATCAAGCATAAGCAAATTTAAAAGGACAGAAATTTTACCATGCAACGTCTCATATCACAGTGGAATAAAAATAATCATTAACACCAACAAGGTCCCCCCAAAACCCACAAAGACATGGACACTAAGCAGCTTGATGCTAAACAACTCCTGGGTCAATGATGAAATCAAAACAGAGATCAAAAGATACCTGGAAACAAACGAAAATGAAGAAACATCTCACCAAAATCTCTGGGATGCCATGAAAGCCATAGTAAGAGAAGAATTTATATCCCTACAAACGCATATGAAGAAAATGGAAGGATCACAAATTAACAGCCTAAAAAGTCACCTAAGGAAGCTGGAAAAGCAAGACCACAAAAACCTATTTCAGCAGAAGAATCTAGATCACCAAAATAAAAACCCAAATCCACAACATAGAAGACAAAAAGATAATACAAAAAAATCAATGAAACAAGGTTCTTCGAAAGGATAAACAAGATTGATGGTCCCCTAGCTAGACTGACCAAGAAAAAGAGAGAAATAGACCAAATAAGCACAATCAGAAACACAAAAGATGAAGTCACATCTGACCCTGAAGAAATATAAAAGATCATTAGAGACTACTATGTACACTTGTATGGAAACAAACTTGAAAATCTCAAGGAAATGGAGGACTTTCTGTCATCACACAACCCGCCTAGGTTGAAACAAGAAGAAATTGAGACCCTAAATAGACCAATAACAATCCAGGAAATTGACTATGTAATAAGAAAACTACCTTAAAAAAAAAGCCCTGGATCAGATGGCTTTCCAGCAGAATTCTACAAGACACTTAAGGAGGAGCTGATTCCAATCCTACTGAAGGTATTCCAGGTGATGGAGAAAGATGGAATTCTCCCCAAATCATTTTATGAAGCTAACATCACATTGATACCCAAGCTAGGTAAAGACCCAACAAAGAAAGAGAACTACAGGCCAATATCTTTGATAAACATAGATGCTAAAATTCTCAACAAGATCCTAGCAAACCAGATTCAACAACACATCTCAAAAATCATCAATCATGACCAAGTAGGCTTCATCCCTGGGATGCAAGCCTGGTTCAACATTCGTAAAACCATAAATATAATTAAATACATCAACAGATGTCGAAACAAAAACCACATGATTATGTCAATAGATGCAGAAAAAGCTTTTGATAAAATCCAGCACCCCTTCTTGATAAAAACCCTCAAACACCTAGGCATACGGGGAACATACCTCAAAATAGTAAAAGCCATCTACTTCGAGAAACCCACAGCCAGCATACTCCTAAATGGACAAAAACTGGAACCATTTCCCCTGAAAACTGGAACTAGACAACGATGCCCACTCTCACCCCTCCTGTTCAATATAGTATTGGAAGTCCTGGCTAGAGCAATCAGAGAAGAGAAGGCAATCAGGGGTATCCAAATAGGAAAAGAGGAAGTTAAGTTATCTCTCTTTGCAGATGACATGATTATGTACCTTGAAAACCCAAGAGAATCTGTCAAAAACCTCCTTACACTGATAAAGGCCTTTGACAAAGTCTCAGGGTATAAAATAAATGTGCAAAAGACAATCGCATTTCTTTACACCAATAATAAACAAACAGAAACCCAAATAAAAAGCACAATTCCATTCACAATAGCCACAAAAAAAATGAAATACCTTGGCATCTTCCTAACCAGAGGTGTGAAAGACCTTTACAATGAAAATTACAAAACTCTACTCAAAGAAATCAAAGATGACACAAACAAGTGGAAAAATATCCCATGCTCATGGGTTGGAAGAAGCAACATTGTGAAGATGTCCATCTTACCTAAGGCAGTCTACAGATTCAATGCAATACCTATCAAATTACCAGCAACATTCTTCTCAGACCTAGAAAAAACAACACAGGATTCATATGGA
The DNA here is from genome assembly GCF_000164805.1 of Carlito syrichta. Classification (NCBI taxonomy): domain Eukaryota; kingdom Metazoa; phylum Chordata; class Mammalia; order Primates; family Tarsiidae; genus Carlito; species Carlito syrichta. Next base: position 206,280 of record NW_006993357.1, read on the forward strand.
AACAAAAACAACCAAGAATAGCCAGAACAATCCTCAGCAAAAAAAACAAAGTAGGCGGTATCACATTACCAGACTTCAAACTTTACTATAAAGCTACAATCATCAAAACAGCTTGGTACTGGTGTAGGAACAGGCATATAGATCAATGGAATAGAATTGAGATTCCAGAAGCAAAACCTCAATTTCTCAACCAACTCATCTTCAACAAAGCCTCCACCACCTACCACTGGGGAGAGGAGAACCTATTCAGTAAATGGTGCTGGGAAAACTGGCTGACCACATGCAGAAGATTGAAACAGGACCCCTATCTATCCCCATGCACAAAAATTAACTGCAAATGGATCAGAGACCTAAATGCAAAACCTCAAACCATAAGAACGTTAGAAAATGAAGAACATATCCTCATGGAAATTGGAACTGGTATCCAATTCCTGAACAAAACCCAAAACCCACAGGCCATAAGAGATAAGATAGACAAGCGGGACCTCATTTAACTGACAAGCTTCTGCAAAGCAAAAGAAACCATCAAGAGAGCAGGGAGACAGCCTACAGACTGGGAAAAAGTATTTGCCAACTCCAGGTCTGACAAAGGCTTAACATCTTGGATCTACAAGGAACTCAAACGTGCTGAAAAGAAAAAAACAAACAACCCCATTATAAAATGGGCAAAAGATATGAACAGACACTTCACAAAGGAAGACATCCAAGCAGCAAACAGACACATGAAGAAATGTTCAACCTCACTAATCATCAGGGAGATGCAAATCAAAACCACACTGAGATACCACCTAACTCCAGTCAGAATGGCAATTATCAACAACTCAAAAAATAACAGTTGCTAGAGAGGGTGTGGCGAAAAGGGAACAGTTCTACACTGTTGGTGGGAGTGTAAACTAGTGCAACCTCTGTGGAAAGCAGTGTGGCGATTCCTAAAATCTCTAAATAATAACCTCCCATATGACCCCACAATCCCCCTACTGGGAATATACCCTGAAGAACTCAAATCACTCTATCAAAAAGATACCTGCACACGAATGTGTATCGTAGCATTGTTCACAATAGCAAGAACCTGGAAGCAACCATGCTGTCCATCAAAAGAGGACTATATTTTAAAAATGTGGTACATATACACGATGGAATACTATGCAGCCATAAAAAAGAACAAAATCATGAATTTCACAGCAACCTGGATGGAACTAGAGTCAATAATACTGAGTGATTTCTCACAGAAACAAAGATCTGAGTATCACATGTTCTCACTCATATAGTGGACCTTGAACATCCACCGTAATATTATAAAAAAAAAAAGACTGACAGTGGTGGGAAACTATGTGGGGGAAGGGAGGTAGTCAATATCTGTCTGGGAACAGGGAGACACCCCTTATCAACAAGGGTGTCTGAATGAAGCATATTTATATACCTAACCCTAAACTGTACCCCACAATATCAAAATAAAAAATATTGATTAAAAAAATATATTCTTATCTTATAATATCTTGAGCTGGACAATCAGATCACTTAGTCATAATTTAATACATATCTGAGATCTGCAAGAGAGAAGAGAAAGTTTGTATTGAAGAGAGCCTGGGATAAAAGAAGAGAGGACCATTTTGGAATATAGAACAACTTTCAGAGAAGGCTGGTATAGCAAGAAGGTGGTATCTCAATGAACAATTATCAACAGGAGGGCTCTGTGGATCCATGATCAGGACCAAAAAGTTGCTAGGAAGCAGGGATAGTAGAAGAAAAATAGCTGAAAAGGTTGTAGAGGAGGTGCAGTGACTATCCAAGGTCCATTCCAAATCTTGCTGTTTTATTGCAACAAAGTTGTTTGAGGAATTGAAAGCAGCTTCAGAGGGAAATTCTAAATGTTTTAAACCACTTGTTCTCAAAATGTGGTCCTGGATCAGCAGTATTAACATTACCTGAAAGTGGATAAAAATGCAAATTATCGCCTCCCCGCTCCCCATTCCTTCCTCAGACCTACTGAATCAGACTCTGGAGGTGGAGTTCAGCCCGCTGTGTTTCAGTGCTTCAGCAAGCCCACCAGCTGGGTCTGATGCCCTCTCAAACTTAGGAAACAATGGTTCAAACCACTGTGGTAACCCAATCCCTTCAGACAGTGAAACTGCCCAGGTCAAGCAACACACAGATTCTTCCAGCAGCAATTTTTGGATCAAGAGTGGATGCCTGGCCTAAGCTGACCTCACTCAACCGAAGAGAAGATTTATCTCCGTGTTCCCATAAGAAATGAATAATTTAGCATTTACACACAATTGTCTCAGCAAGAGAGATAATAAAGCTTAGAAGGATGCTGTCTTAGTCTGTTTGGACTCCTATAACAGAATGTCAACAGCTAGGTAATTTATAAAGAACAGAGACTTATGTCTCACAGTTCTGGAAGCTGGAAGTTCAATGCCAAAGTGCTGCGTCCGGCATGGGCCTTTGTGCTGCATCATGACATGATGGAAGGTGAAATGGCAAAAAAGCATGCTTGCACAAAAGAAAGGAAGGGGGCTGTGCTCATCCTTTTATCAGGAACCCACTCCCTCGATATCTAATCCACTCCTAAGAGCAGAGTCTTCATAACCTAATCACCTCTTAATGATCTCACCTTTCAACATTGCTGTAACGAGAATTAAGTTTCCAACATTTGAACTATGGGGGACACTTTCGAACTATAGTAGATGTCAATTATTCGAAGGTAGAGGACAAGCAGACAGAGCCCAGAGTTCAGTGACATTGAACCACAGGGTCAGTCAACATAAAGCCTACCCTGCCTGAAGGCTCTTTCTAGCTGAGTGAGTAAACGTCCTCATTATTTAATCTCTTGTAAGTCAGATATTCTAGAATATATCCTTGGTTGTGAACTTCACTACTTTTGCAAGTGTCACTACTTCTACCAAGGATTCTGGCGTCAGCAACCTAAAGTTAAGTGCCAGGCATGTGAGTGAAAAGTCAATAGCATTGAGGGCAAAATAGAATTCTAAGTAAAATGACAGATGTGAGATTTAAAGATTGCAATCCCAACTATCCAACAACCAATAGGAATAGTTATAACTCACAATCAAGCTACTACATTTATAACTACAGAGTTTAAAACAGATTTTTTAAAAATGTAAACTGGTATTCCCTTCATAAAGTAGAAAATCTAGGACAAGTCCATAGAAGGAAAACTAAAGGCAACTTTTATCATCACTTCTCCCCTCTAGTTACTTCCATAAAATGAAGTGAAACAGGCTGAATAGCCTCTGACAAGGTGGCTGACAGTCCTGGCCCACTCAGGACTGAGGTTCTTCTGGAACATGTGTTTTTCAGTGCCAAAACTGTTGTATGAGCACCAGGATGGTTGGTCACTTTATACTCTGTGGACAAGTCTTGACCCAGAATCTAAGTTGAGTAGATTTTAAAATGTACTCTTCACTATGTTTAGGGAGATCCAGGTGACTATTTGCTTTCAAGAATCACATAGTATTGACACCCAGTTACATCCTTCTTCACAATAAGTGTTGACATCACCCACATGACTGTATATAAATTAGCTTTCTTGGGTGATGTGCCAGACGTAGACTCTTAGGGAGTCCTCAGCTAGAAAATTGAGGGTGCTTCCAACTTTTTTCAACCTATCTTTTTATAATCATTTGAAATTTCCATTTTCCCTTGGGTATTAAGTTAAATTTCATTTTCATGCGAGCTGTTAGAAAAGGCTCTGACTAAAAGCCTATCCACAAATAGCTTGTCCCCAAAGACTCTGCAGTTGTAAACTGAAACTCACCGCTGAAATTAAAAAAAAAAAGCATCTATGCAAATAAATTGCAAACTGGACACATGTCCTGTTTCTGTCCCCAGCTGTCCTCCTCTTCCAACAACACATATGATATACAGAGATTATTAAATAAAACCTAGATGTTCTCCTTAGATCAAATAATTATGCGCAAAATAGTCTAAGAACTTATTCATTGCACAAATGGTATCAGTACATCAGAGGCAAAAGACATGGAAAAGGCATATATTTACCAAAATTCCAGAAATTTCTAGATATACCTAATGCAACAAGAGAAAATAAGTAGAAATATTATATAACAAAATACAAAGCACTAAATTTATTTTGTCTTGAACTTAAACACTAAGAGAAACATGTTGGCATTTATCAGCATTAACGAAACATTTTATCTTAAAAACACGAAAAGGAAGAAAAGAAAATTATTATGTCATTTCTACATAAAGAGCCAAATATTTACTTTCATGGTTCTTCATCTTTTAACCTTCTCACCTATTAGTAGATACATAATGCCCTAAAATGTGCTTTTGGTATTATTAGAGAATACCTTTTGTGTAGAATTGCAAGCCCTGCTGCTGGTTTTGACATTTAAGGAGCAGGTGGTCTGACTTGAAATGCCCCAGCCTTCTATAACCCGGCAGCTTGGGTCCCATACCTGAACACACCAAGGAAAGAGTAGGTTACATTTTCTGACCTCTGAAGTTTTCCAAAGGGCAAATTTAATTAACTGCATCTCCAGTTGGTAACTGGAGGCGGGGGAGAAGAAGAGGGATGATGACACTCTGGAGAGGATTAAGAAACTACTGTGGCAGCTGCCCACAGCACATCACGCTGGCCAGAAGCAGGGTGACGAACCATTGCCCCAGAGAATTAGGTGGCTGCAATGATGCTGCCAGAACTTGATTAAGAAATAACACTTCTGCAATCTTAGAAACTGGTACTGAAACTTGCCCACTGACCTTCCTCTTTTAGGAGAAACAGAGGAATGCACTTGATTAATACGGTGGGTCTCTTCGCTAATGGTTTTGCCACATAGAACAAGAATGTTTAAGCACACCTAACTAGGCTTCCTTACTGAAGCACAAAATAATATGATCTAACTGAAGAAATCAAGATTCAAACCCTAAGAATGTCACTGTACTTGACAAGATTGTGTATTATCATACAGCTAATAAACATTCCCAGGACTAATGAATGTATGTGATTGTCCCTTGCAATTAAACAGCTAATATTTGTTAGCGTACTAGGTAGCAGGCACTGTTTTGACTAATTTGAGCCTCAGAGCAGCCGAATGAGGTTTGGGTACTCTAATTGTTATCGTTTAACAGATAATAAATCAAAGGTACACAGTTATTAGATGTGTTGACCAAATTTACCTCTCTAATGCGTGACAGACCTGGATTTAAGCCCAAGCAACCTAGCTAGGGTGTCCACACTCCTAACCCACTATACCATATTGTTTTCCTGGTAAGAACAACTCACTTCTGCTCAAAGCTGATCACAAACACACTCAGCTTTTAGAAAATAGTATAAAATTTTTTTCCACTTGTTGCCTTTCCATCTGGCAGAGCCAAGGTCATTTTGAATGGGCACCAGGAAGTCCTTCTCCATGGGTCAAGTTTTCCCCTTCCTTTTTTTACTCCATCGCTCCCTTGGCACTGTCCTCCCACTGCCCCTGGTGACCGAGGCTCAGGTGGTGGTTGACACCTCATTCCTAGTCTAGGGAAACTTACTCAAGTTCCCATGCGGGTTGTGTGGAGGTGAGACTGGCCTTCTTCAGAGTGAAGTGTCTACAAGACAAATCAATCTCTATTTTGCTTCTGTTCATTGCCTCTCATGGCATGATTCTGAAGTTTTATTATGTGAAGATACTCTTTCCACCAATGACCAGTGAAGAGAAAAGAAATAGGGATTTACAAAATAAAGACTTCCAACTTGTAAAATACACAAAACTGCACATACAGTTTCAATAGGCTCATGGACGCCTTGAACTACTTGCTCTAGGCAATACTGTGTCACTTTTTAATAAAAAATGTTTGCTTATTCTTGAGAAGAAATCATCTGTTTTGTGACAGATGGTGGGGGGGAGCAGTACATTACTTTGTTCAACTGTTTTTTCAGAAATGCCTCCAAAGAGAAAATATGTGGACCTGAGACCTGTTAAGGAAGTATCGAGTGTGTCCTTCCTGCCTAGGCCTTAGTAAGTGAAGATGAAAAATAGATCCCTTAAGGGACCCCCTTGCTGTCTTCATGGCCCTAATCACACTCATGTAGGATAGAGAACACTGACATACTCGTATGTGTCTAAACTTGATTGTTAGTTCTTCTATTTCTGGTATGTTGCTCCGTATCTTGTTTAGTCAATTCCCTTCTTTAACTCTCAGTGTTCTGATCTGTGAAAAAGAAGTCTTCAGTTCAATGATCCTTAAGGTCCCTGTGATCATTGATCATTGGATCTGATATTGAGAGAACTCATGAAATAAACTTGAAAGACTCCTTGGGATTTATCCTTGGATCAGATAATTCTCAGACTAAACCTCAATCTGCAGGAGAGAAAAAACCCAGCCAACAGGAAATTCAACAAAAACAGTCACCAGCTTTTGTTCATGCTCCCTTGAATGCACCATGCAAGATGGAATGTGCTATTAGGACAAAGCACATAGAAAGGGTGGGGTACAATCCTCATATGTCCTCAAGCCCTCTCTTAACCTGACCACAGTCAACAAGCAGGCTAAGTTTTGCTTGGCCTTCAGTACAAATTAGAACCAGGAATTAAGCAGATGCCAGGCCCTGGCACAGCACTAAGGGTGCTCAGCTTTCAGGGACTAAATGTTCCTGCTACCCTCCTAGACTCAACCAGATGCATTTAATGTTGCCTTCCCCATCTATAAAAATAAACAAGCAGCTGTGCCCTTAGAGGGAAATGTACTAGTTCACATCACACAACACAGGGTCAGGATTAGGATGAGATAAACAGGTGATTAGGGCACAAAATTTAGGGAGACAAGGTCATGCAAGTGCTCACTGCCCTTGAAGGACCCTGAGAGTGAACAAGAGGTTCCTTAAATTCTGTGCCCTGGGCACCTAACTCACCAGATCATACAAGTGCAGATTTCAAACTTACAAGACCTTGCCATCTTAAGTTTTGTGCCCCAGGCAATTTGGTTGCCTCATCCTGGGCCAAGCTCCGGTGCTATGTGATGTGAACTAATAATACATTTCCCTCTGAGGACACAATTGCTTCTTTATTTTTGTAGACAAGGAAGGCAATATTACTAACAACTGGTTGAGGCTAGGAGGGTGGCAGGAACACTCTGTCCCTGGAAACTGAGCACCCTCAATACTGTGCAAGGGCCTGGCAACTGCTAATTCTTGGTTCTTATTTGTACTAAAGACCAAGCGAAACTCACCTAGTCCAGTCCTGCATTGTGCACTGGGATGCACAATTAAATTTGCGACCTTGAATTTCTTTGTCCCTCTTCACATTTATTCCTCTTGATGATCATTTTAATCAGCTATTTGAGAAAATTTAAAAAACAAATGGACTCAATTCAAATTCAAATTCATTATCTGAACCCTAGCATCATAATTCTTTCATTTTAATGTGCATAAAAATCACTTGAGGAAGTCTTAAAATGCATATTCCACTTATATTACTAGACTGGGTGTCTAGTGGTCCCCAACATTTTTGGCATCAAGTACTGGTTTCGTGAAAGACAATTTTTCCATGGATGGGGCTGGGGTAGAAGGTGAAGGGTAGGAAGGAGGGTATGTGGAGTCAAACCTTAATGTTAATCACCACCTCAGCTCCACCTCAGATCATCAGGTATTAGATTCTCATAAAGAGTGTTCAACCTAGATCCCTCGCATGCACAGTTCACAATAGTGAGACAGGAGATAGCTAGAGAAAAGCTAGGTAGACAGACAGAAGGGTCCTCTAGTAACAATGTAGTGAACTTGCGGCAGGCCTCTCAGGTTCAGCATTGGTAAACAAGCTCCCTGTGAGCCTCTCAAGCTAAAGCTTAAGTATTCACTGCTGGGATCGAAAAGCAGCCAATCAGCTCACCATTAGGTCCCTACCTCCTGCTGATTGGTCCTTAATACTGACCAATCAGAACAGCAACAGGTCACAGCTAGTGCCAACCAATCAGGTTGAACTTAGGGCTTTTTAAGCACCAGGTTTCCGCCCAGACTGGCAACCTCTTTGGGTCCCCTCCCACTGTGGGAGCTTCTCTGTCCTCTCAATAAATCCAGATTTCTCACTTTCCAGCCATCAGTGTCCCTCATCCTTTCTGGGCATGAGACTAGAACCTTGACCCTGAAGAGCTGTGACCTGAAGAACTGCAGAAGATCATCAGAGTTGAAGAGCTGCACCCCAGAGGCTGACTTTCCAGTCAACAGAGTCGAGCAGGCTGAACCAGGAGAGCTGCTAGAAGAAGGCGATACTCCAGAGCTGAGATACCCAGGGAGCTAGCTTGCCAGTCCACCAAACCAGCAACATTTCCGGGGCTAGGCTTACCAGTCCCTCAACCACTCTCTCTGGGGCTTGGCTGGCCAACCCACTAAGCTGACATTCTCAAATCCCAGGCTGACCTGAAAAATCCACATCAATAGGGTTCGAACTCCTATGACAATTTAATGCCACTGCTGATCTAACAAAAAGTAAAGCTTCAATCACCCGCCACTCACCTCCTGCTACACAGACCAGTTCCTAACAGGCCATGAACCGATACCAGCCCACGGCCCAGGGGTTGGGGATCCCCATCTTAAACAGCAGAAATTTAATTTTTTGCTATTCTGGAGACTAGAAGTTCAGAAACAAAGTGTTTACAGGGTTGTTTCTCCTGAGGCCTCTCTCCTTGGCTTGTGAATGACTGTCTTCTTCCACTGCCTTCACAGGACCTTTCTATGCACCTGTGTCCAAATTTCCTCTTCTTAAGACACCAGTCATATTAGATTAGGGCTCACCCTCACGATCTCATTTTAACTCAATCACCTCTTTAAAGGTCCTACCTCCAAACACAGTGACATTCTGAGGTACTGAGGATTAGAGTGTCAACATATACATTTTGGGTAGACAAAATTCATCCCACAATGCCACCTCACTCTACCCACTAATTTTGATCCAGTAATCTGAAATGAAGCCAAAGATCTTTTATGTGTTTCTTTTTGTTTGTTTTTTTCACAAGCACCCCTGGAATTCTGATTCTACAGAATATAGTTTGAAAGGAACACTCTCTTAAGCTCATTTCTCCTTAATTCCCTTAGGGAAGTCTCTTTACTTCTCTTTCAACTTCTTGTTTTCAAGAGTCTCTTGTACTTAGTTTCTCCACTGGTCTACAAGTTTGGGGCTTTTTGTCCTCTTCCCTATAGTTTTGATCTATACCCAATGTCTTTAACCACTTTTCCAAAATACACAGGCACTAATAAAACTAAATTTCAAGAGGAAAAAAACATAACTTGTCTTTGAGTTTGCATCTCAGTGACTGAGAAGCAAAATCAAATTAAGAAACGCTTCAGCAGAACATGAGAAACCAAGTTCCCCAATCCATCTTCAGAACCAATCTTCTATCTCATAACATAGGAGGTACTGCAGATCTGCTATATAAATGTTACTAGCAAGTTCTTGAGAGCAAAGAAATCTCCATGGGATTAATCACAGTTCCTGCTTTGGACAGACAATACTGATCCCTCAGGGGTCTATCACGAACACCCGAGAAACACAAAGTATTTGGGTCCTGGCTAGCAGTCAGCTAAATCAACGGTAGGGAACCACCAGCAATAAAACACACATCAGTTCCAACCAGACATATCTCTCCTCTCTCAGCTTCAGTGCACACTGAAGACAGAAATTTCAAGAGAACCCTTTTCCAAGAGACTCCGTAGACCCTGTGCTTCCAGTTTGGCTGCAAACTGCTAGAACAGCATTTTTCCAGCTGGCAATAACCCAAAGTAAAAAGCAAAACATCCAACCCAAAGGCATAGTTCTCCCTTGAAGTATTTGAATAGAAGCCTGTGAATTAATCAGCATCTTAAAGGTACTTTTCAATTTGTTTTTTAATAACATCAGAGAGTTCAGAGACATTATATTTCCTTTCCTCTCAACCAGATTTATCTCTTTACCCCCATAGCATTCTGTCTATGACACAGTTTACTCAATGAAAACTTTTTATATGAAATTCTAAAAATATAGAAATAAGAATCATTTATAATTTTGGGCTCAGTCTGCTTTAATCAGATTTCTGAAAAATGTTTACAGTGTTTTGATAAGAAAAATCAGAGGCAAAACCAAAAACAAGCCAAAAACCATTTCTGATTTTAAAACATGGGGCATTAAGATATGGCATATGATAAAATTTAGTGTATGAATCAAGAGTTTTTCCTCAAAGAGGTTTTATTTTCCCCATTCAATCAATTTTTTTTTCAAGATAAGAACAGAAACAGCATTTCAAGGATGTTCTCAAGGCTGCACTGAAAAAGATCCAAAGACTTCAACTTACAGGAAGCCATTGAAAGAGTTAGCTCAATTGGAAAAGTAATCTACTTCAAGGTTATCAATATTTTATAAATCCAAGACAATAGTAAAAGACATAAATGTAACTTCAATAGAAGCAATGTGATCATGAACCAACTAATAGCCCAAGGTTACCCTTTCTGCCAGAAAATATGTGTCCAATCTATAATAATTTGCCAGCCCAAAAATGTTCTCATCAGTCATCTACAATTACACGGGCATCCAGGGAACTA
>NW_006993358.1:0-1640 GCF_000164805.1 Carlito syrichta
AGTCAGGTCCCCAGGTGTTTTGTTTTCATAAGGCTTCAGGCAGCTCCCTTTGCAGCCAGGGCCGCAGTCTCTTCCTCTTAACCAGAATTTTATGATTTCTGGAAATTTCATTTGGTCAGCCTTATCCCCTCCTCCCCCCATGCCCAAATAAAAGAGATTAAGAACCGGCACTCTCTTGCCTTGCTCTGCTCATAGGGTTGGGGGACAGAATATTTTAACATAATAGGATTTTTCCCCTCCGGTTGGTAGGAATAAATCTGCAGCTACTGTTTTATTGGAAATCCCAGCTGAAAATAAAAATGGTGCAATTCAATCTCAGATTTAGCTGGTTACTTACTTTTCACTGAGTCCCCAGGGCTCTGCGGTTGCTGGGTTTGTGTTGGCAGTGGGTGCTCAGTCGGATTTAAAGGGCCAAGCAAATGGGGTTGGTGGGAGGTGTCCCGACTCTCTTACCACTAGGAGCCGGTTTATCCAGCATGGGGGAGTAGGGCAGGGTATTGTGGCCAGCTCACTCCTCTGTCTGAAGGCTAGTGTCCAGGAGGGAGCTTGGTGGGTGGTAGCGGGTATCTTCAACCTTGACTGATGTAGGTGTTTTGGGTTTCTTTTGCAGGCTGACGGAGCCAGTGCAGCTGGAAGGAAAAGCACTGCCAACAGGTACAGCCCTTGCCCACACCCCCGGCCCCTAGCTCGGGTCCTCCCACCCCAGGTCTTCACGACTAACAGCCACCATTCTCAGGTCCTCACCTTCCACCTGAAAGGATGGATGGTCCAGGCCAGCCCTCTTTGCTGACAACTATTCACGCTTCCCCGAAGTATGTGAGATCATTGGCGGCATTTTCCATGTGCCTTCCACGGGTACCTGTGACTAGAATCAAAGGATGACTTATTCCTGAACTGGCCATTGACCACGCAAGTTGGGGATAACTTAGGATTAAAGTACAAGACCAGGCCGGAAGACCTGGGCTGGAACCCCAGCTGGGTTGGGCACCGTGAACTCCAGGGGTCATGTGGGTTATGTTCTTATCTCCTCGAACCAGTCACCTCAAAACAGGGAGATGGGGTGCTCCAATTAGCCAAACCTGGGATATGTCCTCACCCTTGAAGCTGGAAGGAGATAGGAGAGGGATGGTCTCCAAAGGAAAGCTGAGTTGTTGTTACCAAAGAAAGGAGAAAGAGATACTAGGCAGACCCAAGCTGTGGATGTCACCACAGGTAGGTAGTTGGTAAATGTTAGCACCAGTGTAGCTGCTACTGCTGTTCCATTGGATAGGGCAGGGCTGGAGAGGCCACTTGAACTTTATTTGGGGCACTGAATGCAGGAAAAAAGTAAGGGACAGACGAGAGAGCTGGCTCCCCAGACCATATCCACAAAATCTGGAATAGACCCTAAGGTCACCTGTTAGAGTTGAAGACTGGGTTGTGAATGCTATGCAGGAGCATTTGCCCGTTAGTCCATGAAACACTAGTTCTTTAAAATGTTAATAGATTTTTTTGTGGGGAGAAAAATGTGGTTCTTTTCATGGCCAAATAAGTTCAGGGGACAGTGGGTTAAACAAAGTTAAAGAGGGCTCTATGCTGTGGGACTTTTCAGAGTCTTTAATGTGCTAACGTGCACGCTTGAGAACTTCCAAAAGAGCAAT
>NW_006993359.1:0-2437 GCF_000164805.1 Carlito syrichta
CTTAAGCTACATAGACTTTAAAATATAACTTTAGCTTCAGTCTTTTCATTTGTAAAATGAGAACAATAATAGTACACAGTACACATAATATAAGGTTATTTTATGGTGTCTAACTATGATAAAGTAAATGAGTCTGCTCGATATATTGCCTGCCATGTGGTCAACATTTGGTGGATATTGACAGGTAGTAATCACTGTAGTGAAAAAAGAATTATCAAACTCAGCATTGTCTCTTTTACTTGGCACATTCCTCTATGAGATTCTTGCCCTAGTCATTCAAAGCCATCATTTTTGTGTTTGGTAAAAGTAGAATTGCTATGGCACAAATGCTTTTAAAATATACTCTTAAAGTCCACTAAGATCATTATTTAGAAAACATAACTGTTTACAAACAAGGGGACGATTTTGTTAGGAGAAGAAAAACTCTTGAGAATAAATAAAAGAATGCTCTGAAGAAAGCAGGAAATGAAATATATTCCTTCACTAAAGATTAGGATAATAAAGAAATACTGCACTACTTCTACCCTTGAGGCTAGATAAACATAATGTGCTAAGGGGTTTGGGGGATGTAAATAATTCAATGTGGTGTGTCTTTAAGAATTCCTGTTGGACCTAGGACAGAGAATTGTACTTGAAATGTCTGCTAAAAGTGAATTCAGTAGCATCGGGACTGCCTAGACTCTTCTGTTTCCAGTGCCAGGGAGTATTGCCTGGGTATTTTCCTGCACAGTGTTCTTCCTGTGTCCTCCCTGCATCCCATCTGAACTGCATTGCACAAATATTTCCCTTTCTAATGGTCCAGATACGTTTGTAAACCTTAGCCATTGATGGTAGGATTGTTGATAATTTTGGTGGTTTGGAAGGAGTTCTCATCACCCATAGTTGGCTGAAACCCATCGTCATTTTGACATTAATATAATTTCAAGAATCACTTTAGCATTAATATATTGGATAATAGAGTGAAATTAGCAGACTGGAAAGATTCTGGGTGAGAGACCAAAATAAGTCAGATATTTTAGCATTAGAATTGCTAGCTGGGACTTTGTTTTTCTTGGTTAGGCTCTAAAATTCTTAAAGACACAGACCATTCAATTCTCCACTTCCACCGACAGCACACAAAAAAGTGTATTGAGCCTCCAAAGGGTAAGCAGTAGAGTCTTCCTTTATTATCCCAATCTTTTGTGAAGGAATATGCTTCATATATTGCTTTCTTCAGAGTCTTCTTTGATTTATCCTTAAGTCTTTCTTCTTCTAACAAAAATCCTCTTGTATAGAACTATTGTCTTGGTTGTATCCTCGGTACCAAGCTGAGTGAACAATATATTGAAATCTATTGGAATTTTGGGGGGGGGAATAGGAATTGAGATAGTCCAATTAACAGGTCTTTTGTTTCTAAATGAGTAGCTGCAATGGTTGAGATTTGTGATACTGGAGTAGCATATATAAGGGAAACCCCCAAAAACCTTTAAGGCAGGCTCCTTATTGTACAGGTTTCCCCCACTAGGCAACTGTTCTAGGAGCACATCGACCAGCTAGCAATGTGAGAACTGTGCCCGACTTTCATGTGTGTTGGGTGTTCAGCAGTTTTTGACCAAAATCCTCATGACTCCCATGCCCAACCAGATCTATTCATCAGATCTAACCCTGAGCAACATTTTTAGTTTGCTTCCATGGATTAAAAAGTCCTCAAAGGGAAACATTTTGACAATGTGAAAGAGGAGAAACAAAAAACAGCAGTAGCACTAAAAGGCAGCAAAATTGAGTCAAAAACTGTTTTGTGCAGTCTCATCAAATGGAGAGTACTTTGAAGGTGAATGAAGTTTAAACATGTAAGAATAAATGCAGAATTTTTAATAAATAAATTCCATTTGGAGGATTTCCACTGTGCATTTAATGAGAAACATTATTTACTTGTGAATTTACAAGTGTGAAAATACAGTAACTAACTATATTATTAGCATATGCATTAATGCTGTGGATAAAACGACATTTCTTTGGTGCTTAAATAATAGTGTAACATGATTCAATTTTAAAGTAGCATTTTATACAAAATTATAAATTATAAAATATAGTAGCATTTTATAAAATATTTGACTAGTATCTTGTCCTTATTTTTATAATATTGAAGTAGATTTTATGATGGTTGTTATTAACTATGGCTTCCTATTGTGGGGCTTATTCCTATATGTGAGATTTATTGTGAGATTTGAAGTCAACAAAAACCTTTAAAAAATTAAGTAATTGGCTTCTGGAAATGGGCTATGGAAAATAATGTTACTGTAAAATGCAATGTATATTTTGAAATTGTTAACTAAACTAAATATTTTATTAAAGAAGTTGCTGTTAGTCATTTGAAATTTGCAAGAATCAATTACAGAATATTAATTTTACTTAGTTTATTCTTCAGCATTGTTGGAATAATAACAAAGATACTGTA
>NW_006993360.1:0-1395 GCF_000164805.1 Carlito syrichta
AAAAAAGAAGAAAAAAGGAAATTACCAAAGAACAAATACAAGAAAAACTTCCAAAATCGAAGGCCATAACTGCTCAGATTGAAAAAGTTCATCAAGAGCTCAGCACAGTGATTAAAATAAGATCCATATTAGGATGGATACAGTTGTGTGCAACCCAAATTTCCCTATGGCACTCATCCCTCTATAGCAGGGACATGTTGGTGGCTGATAGTTCTCAGATGAGTCTCTCCTGGACAATTGCCGTTGACTTAAGATCAGGCTCTTCCTGGGGATAGCTCGAACTCATGACTGGTCAATAGAAGAAGAGGGCATAAAGGCCCAGCCCACCAGCCAAAGATGTGACAGTTCTAAAGGGCTGTTCCAGTTCCAGAACTCACCATAGAATTAGCTGAATATAAGCTGTGGCAAATGCACTGCAATTCAACTTCTCCTTCTGCCCAGTACTGCCTTCCTTCTTCCTTACACATGTTATTGTCAAAACCAGCCCCCGATAAACTTCCCGCACAGCAATCTCTGTCTCTGAACCCAAACTAAGACCATACCAAATGAATACCATGCTGAAATTTCCATGCTCAAAGGATAAAAAGAAGACCCCAAACGCCTTCAGGAGGGAAAACAATGGATCGATTATAAAGAAACTGAAAACAGAATGACAGAGTTCTCAACAGCAACATTGGAATCTAGAAAAGTATCTTTGTTAAATGATGAGAGAGAATATTTTAATCCTACATTTAGATTTAATCTTAGATCATGAGTTTTACCCCAGAAGCACATAACTTCTACATAAGTGCAAGGATGTCATAAAGACATGTTCCTATGGGCATGCCTATAGCTTTCTCAAGCTTTCTTTGGAAGCTACAAGACTAAAGTGATACTAGGAGGAACAGCCGCAGACTGAGCATAGGCAGTGTCTCAACACGAAAGCGTAAACCAAGAAAGAGGGAGATGTGAGCTGTAGGAAAATAGATTTTATCCCGAAGGTTGGCAAAGAGACAACACCAGGAATGCAGCCATGCTGCAAGCTAAGAGAAAAAACAGCCTAGATCAGATCAGGAGGACAGACGGCTCCAGCAGGGAGGGCTCCAGGAACCAAGAATAATAGTAGTAACAATAATAAAGTAACTACTAACTCCAGCAGAAATACGTGTTCATACACAAAAGGAAGCACAGTTCTAGAGAGTTGAGTAATATTTGCATAATCATTTGTTAATGTACACATTGACTATTGGTTTTGTAAAACAAATGACTGTGTTAGAGAGTTGAGAAAAAAGGAAACAGTGAGACATGGAGTTGAGTTAGCTCTTTATATAGCATGTGGTGAAGTCTGGGAAATCTTTTTTTTTTCTTTTCTTTTTTTGAGTTGGAGTCTCACTCTGTTGCCCAGGCTGGAGTGCA
>NW_006993361.1:0-1360 GCF_000164805.1 Carlito syrichta
ACATGTATGCAAAATTTCCCATACATTCATTCACTCACAATGGGACTCACTTGGGCTGACTGGTCTTGCCACTATCTTCCTCCCTTTTACCACCCTCCAAGATTTCAACTGAGGCTACAATAACCGGCCTCTGCCCTTCCCCTGCTTCTCTGCCAGCTTCTCCTCAGGCAGCAAACATATATGGAGTGCTTAGTGTGTTATAAACCTTGGCCTTAGTACTCTATGTTTATTATCTAAAGTAATCCTCATAACAGCAGTCAGTGAGGTAGGAGATACTGTTATCTCCATTTTGTAGGTGAAAAAATTGAGGCTGAGAGGGGAAGTCACTTGCATAAGGTCACATGGGGGTTTATAGCAAAGATAGACCCAAACCCTATCACTTGGTTCTAAAACCATATTACCACGAAGACATAGTGACTAAAGTCTCATATTACAGACTCTGACCACTGTACCAGTATATCTTGGCTCTACCCTTTATTAGTTTGAGTTTGGGCAAATCATTTAACTTGACTAAACTTCTGTGTCCTCATGTATAAATGAACCCACTTTCCCGGTGGCTTCTTCTGAGAGTTTCATGAGATAACATGCATATGCATGCTCAGTAATAGCTGCACACTGAACTCTCAGGCTCCAAAATCATCCCTCCTTAGTTTTAATTCTGAGGCCACTGCTAGCTATGAGACTTTTAGAAAGTTCTTCAATTTTCTATGGGGATAATAATACCTACCTGATAGGGATGTGATGAGGATTAAATGAATTAACACACGTAAAGCTTAGAAACAGTGCCCGCCATGTCCACCACCAGCACCATCATCATCCTCTCTCTTGCCTCTCTTTCTCTGATAAACTAGAAATGTTGCATGGAGATTGTTTTACATTCCACGAAGTGAGGAGAGAATGTCAAGCCCTGAAATGTTGAGGTATGAACCTGAATAAATCATTTAGCCCAACCACTTCATTTTGTGATTATGGAAGCCCCAAGAGGGAGTATGATTTGCCCAAGTTCACACAATCTGTTTGTGGCAACCTGGGTGGGAGCTGGGTTTGGTGTTCTTCCCACCATACTATGCTGCCTTTCCTAGGAATCATCTGTCTGGAAAACTCTCTTGAAACTAGTAATTTGAACAGAAGGAGATACAAGAATGCAGAGGTTACTGCCTCTTGTAACCGTTAGTTGACCAGGTATCCCAGACATGACTGGGAAATCTCATAAGATACAGATCTGATGAAGACCTACTGTGACCTAATGATAAAAAAGATCTAGCCATTTAACAATTTTCATTTTATTCCATCATGTTGTCTGTAGAGCTTTTTTTCTTTATGGCAACTACAAAGGCTTAGTGCCAGGCATAGTTCTCTG
>NW_006993362.1:0-1264 GCF_000164805.1 Carlito syrichta
ATATAAATGTCTATTGGTTAAAATCATTTTGATCACTTTGTAGTTTGGTTTTTTACTGAATCACACCCTCAATGAAAAGGAAGTTCTTAATTGTGTATAATACTTTATATATTACTTAATGATTTTTGCTTTCCTTACCCAGTTTCAAAAATCATTCTCTAATGAGAGGTTCTAATATATTATCTTCCACAAGTTAGTTTTTTGTATTATTTTCATATTACTAACACAATAGGAACCATCTTTAGGTATGTGGTATGAAGTATAGGCATTGGTTCTTTCGTTTTTCTAGTTGGTTAATTAGCCCAGCAAAACTTTTTAAATGGTTCATCTTTCTTTACTACTGTTGTGCCATTCTTACCATAAATTGCATTTCCATGTAACCAGTGGGGTGGAAATGGAGATATGCCACTGAGATCTTTCTCTTCAAAAATCATTACAGAGCATCATACAGCCTTCATTGTCAGTTGGGTCAGGTTACAATTAGCTTCAGCTGAAAATAGCCACCTTGCATAACAGTATACATTACCAGGCTGTCTCACAAGCAGAGAAGGACTGTGATGTATATATAAAGACCAACATTGTCAGTTCACCACAAGACAATGTTGATATATTCCAGAGTTTCCCCTGAGATTGGCAATACAGTGGTGGGCCTTCATCACAGTTTGACTTCTCCTTCCACCAAATCCTGTTTCCATAGCCTTCCTTCCACAGGTATTATTAATTCCTGTAAATATTCTATATACAAAACCATGTCTTAATGTCTGCTTCCACGAAGTCTCACCTGAGACAGCTGGTACCACCAGTGGTTTGAAAAAGCATTCGAGATCGCTAACCAAGATGTAGGAAGAACTGAATTTATTTTATTTCCCTTAACAACAACAAGCACACGAAATATATGGAATAACAGTTCTCATTCATTGAACATTGAACAGTAAGTGACAGTTATCCCTGAAGGACGATACACAAATGGGATGAACATTACAATGGCCCTAGCTTACAGCCTGTAGAAAGTCTCCAGTTTACAACACAGAGATGAATGTAGGCCCAGTGGTCCAGTGGACTTCCTAAGTTAAAGAGATAGAGCTGGAATTCCAAAGAGGCCAAAGAAGATAGAGCTTGCAGAGAAGAGTACTGAAAAGTAGAGCTGTACACAGAGAGAATTCCAAAGATCTGCAGAGTCTCAACTGAGGATCAGATGATTATTGGTCAGCACATAAATTTGAGGAAACTACCCAAAGATGGGAAAAGTACCCTCTGAAAGGAT
>NW_006993363.1:0-1198 GCF_000164805.1 Carlito syrichta
AAATATTAAGTAATGAAGAAGCAGTTCTTACAACAACAACTGAATTTAAGAAAAAACTTTGAACCCAAACTGTCTCCATAGTACTTTCTACCAAGTTAGTATGCAGAAATTCTAGATTATATATCATCTTAATGGAAGAAGTTTTGCCCATGGTCACATTCTGTAAAAGAAAATACATTCTGCATAAATAAGTTAAGTTGGACTGCTGAGATTGATTATAAAATATAATAAATATTTCTTGATTTGTAATTAACTATGAATCATGTTTTCTATTTTCTATGCATCTTTTAGATAATTTGAAAGGAGTAACTTATATTTTATAATGAGTCATTGGTGTTTTATAATGTTGATACAATATAACCTAATAAAGTATAAACATGATATTTGGCCAGTAATTAGGGAATTTAACTTCCCTCTTAACATGGTAAAGTTTTTTGGTGCAGATATCATTTCAGGCATTTCAAATCTGTGTGAAGGAATGGTTTTAATACAGTTTTCTAAATATTTGGAGAAAAGTTAAATTTTCACATCATGACCAACACAAATTCTAGAAGAATTAAATATTTAAATTCTTAAGAAAAGAAATCATAACAGTACTAAGAGACAGTATTGGTAAATATAAGTGGGGCAAGTGTTCGAAGTTCTTTTAAAGCATTACACCAAAGGCAGTAATCACAAAAGAAAAATTGTGATAGGTGTGATCACATAAATGTAAAATCTTTTTTGCATCTTAAATGACAAGATTGACAAACAGAAAACTAAGACGTACATTTGTAATACATTAGGAGGAACAATATATATTGTCGTTTTAAAACTGTTAAAATATTCAATTATTCCACTACTGGCAATTTCATATGTTCAACATATGCAATTAAAATATAATTTAAACTTCTTACATATTAATAGAAAAGTAGAGAAATAACAGATATATTCAATTATTAAGAGGAAGAAGTCAAACGGAGAATGAACATATAAAATGTTTGATTTTTACAAGCAATCAAGTAATGCAAATTAAATGTGAGATTATAGTTCATTTAGCAAATTGGCAAAGATTAAAAATGCCTCAGTAACCAATGCTACAAATGTTGCAATGAGTTGAGGCCTCTCACTTCCTGTGGCTACTTATGTCAATTGTATAACTGTACCAGAGTCATTCACACAGTGCACATTAGAAGTTTGTTCGTGTTGATGCTTGTGC
>NW_006993364.1:0-1217 GCF_000164805.1 Carlito syrichta
AGTGGGATTGGTATACCAGCAGTTAGCTCTCTCCAGTTTTCAAATGGAAAAATGAATCATTGGAACAGTAATAGTACACACACACACACACACACACACACACACACACACTCACACATACACACATCTATTTACTTTTGACATGTGAACTCTATATTTTATGGGGTTGTTCAGGAGTAGAAAAAAACTTATCAGCACTTTTTGGTTTTGCCTGAACCTTACTTATTCCTTTACTTCCCATGACCCTTCAAATCCCACCTCTTCCACGAAATGTATTTAATTTTTAGAAAGACTACAGTAGGGCGATTTTGACTTTTATAGGCTCCAACTTGACTTTCCTCTTATTTGTCTTTCTAGCGTGATTTCACTCTTAATGCAATTGCCAGAAAATCATGCTTGCTACCTAAGTTGGATTCACAGGCATGTGTGTGGGAGAGGAGAAAGAACAGAAGACGACAGATGGCTTTGTGGGAACCCAGGAACAATCAGAGTGGAGGAGATCAGAAATGCTCAAGGAATCAACTGAAGCCTTTCAGTGAAATAAAATTTTACAGAAAATGCTAGCATATCCTTTCCCACCCTTTTCTTGATTTATGACCTATAATTTTCCGCTTGTAATTTACTAGTTTTGTATCTAAATAGCAATACAAAAGATGGGGTGGTGTCTTGTTGCTTTGGCAAGACTGAAGATCAGTTCTTGCACAAACCCTGGAGGGTCCATACTACCATTTGATCTTTGGGGTTAGGATTACCCTTCAATCCTGACTCCCAATAGCCATCTTTACAATATGAGGGTCTTGATTGTCTTTAATGCATGGGATGCTTAATCATACCACAACGGTTTTCTTTAAATGCTACAGTGTTAAGGTTGGTTGCTGTTTCTATGCTCCTCCGGATTGATGAAGTGATGAAACAAAACAGTAGGAAGAAAAAAAGAAAAAATGAAGAAGAGGGAGGGAGGGTTGGAAGGAAGAAGAAATAAAGAGAGGCAACACACATACACAAAACATTGAAACTAGAAAGAAAGAGGAGAGAGGATGAGATACAATACTCACAAAAGCAGAAACATGTGTTTAACCCATGAACAACCCGTTGGAAGCATCTATTTTGTACTTTTCAGGATGACTGTGGTTAGAGATAATTACCACAGAGGTTTCTGTCACCCCAAATACATCACCAGGCAGCTAAAAGATAAACAGAAGCCCTCAAAATGTCAT
>NW_006993365.1:0-1540 GCF_000164805.1 Carlito syrichta
TATATATATATATACATGGCCAACAAACATAGGAAAAGATGTTCAACATCACTAATCATTAGAGAAATGCAAATCAAAACCATAATGAAATATTACCTCCCACCCATTATGATGGCCACTATTTAAAAAAAAAAAAACAGAAAATAACAAGTGTTAACAAGGATGTAGAGAAACTGAAATCACTGTGCACTACTGGTAGGAATGTAAAGTAATGCAACTGCTGTGAAAAACAGTATAGAGTTTCCTCTAAAAAGAAAATCAAAAAAGAGAATTATCACATAATCCAGCAATTCTACTTCTAGGTATATAGATCCAAAAGAATTGAAAATGGGATCTCAAATAAATTTTGCACATTCATGTTCATTGAGCATTATTCATCATAGTTAAAAGGTGAAAACAGCCCTAATATTCATAGACAGATAAATGGATAAAGAAAATATGGTATACACATAAATGGAAAATTATTCAACCACAAAAAAAGGAATCCTAGCACATGGATGAACTTTAAGGACATTATGCTGAGCGAAATAAGACAATCACAAAAGAAAAACTATATAATTCCACTTATGTGAGATGGAATCGTCAACATCATGGAAACAAAATAGTAAGATGATTGCCAGAGGCTAGCAGGAGGAGAAAATGAAAAGTCGCTGTTCAAGGGATATACTGCTTCAGTTGTTTAAGATGAAAAAAATTCTAGAGATCTGTTACACAACAACGTGAATATGTTTAACATTACTAAACTATACACTTAAAACGGTTGAGTAAATTTTATTTTTTTTAACCACAATTTTAAAAAATGTATGACCAAAACAAAGTTAAGAACCATTCTTCTACAGGATAACAGGATAAGGGTATAGTTATACTCAGAAATTCATTAACTTTTTCTTTCCATAAATCAAGCAATAAGTAGACTAAAATTATTCATATTTAAGCAGCTGTATGATCTCACCTGTAACTCTTGTGACTTACGAGCTTGTTCCTGCTTGATGCTGTTAATCATACTTTCTTTTACCTCATCCAATATAGAGTATAAACTATCAAATTCTTCATCTAACTCTGAAAGAATATTAGAAGAATTTTCCTGTTTAAAAAAACAAAACAATGATTTTACTGAAGAGCTAACAAACATTTAAAAACCAAAGGATATACTGAAAGAGAATAAATTTATATTATAACAATCTTAGCCTAATATAAAATAACAAAATTCAAATAGTTAAGTCTTTAAAAAGAGATAAATCAAAAAGGTAGCTGCCAATGCCAACAATACTATTTCAGCTGTACCATCAACGAAGTTGCCTTTTATGAACTAGTCCATACTCTTCACCTTGCTGTTTCTACAAGACGATGTAAAAAGTTGTTTCAAGGTTCCCAACTTCATCCAGACTTTCAATCTCATAGGTAGATCCTAAGCCAGTGGTTCTTAACCTTTAGCGTGTATCAGAATCATCTGTGAAACATTTTAATAAAATATTACAGAAATTGCAGGGCTCGGTGGCTCAGCCTGTAATCCCGCGCCTTTGGGAGGCTGAGGTGAGTG
>NW_006993366.1:0-1099 GCF_000164805.1 Carlito syrichta
AAAAGGAAGGCATAACCAGACATTAAGGGAGCAAGCTGATACTACAGTGGCCCAGCAGGATATTGGACCCAGCTCTAATATCTAGAAGCTGAGGTTTTAATCTCACATTTGGACAGGAGTTGTGGCCTTGGGTTAGGGAGGTAGGAACTAGAAAATCTGTCTACCTGGTGAGGAAGGCCACAAAGAAGCTTCTCATTTTTCAGAGCTATGGGTGGGGAGAAAAAAGAAAAGTCTCTCATGAAAAAATCATCGAAACCTCTAATAGTTATGGCTATAAAGTCTGAATGTATACCACCTATATGGTATAGGATTCCTAAGTCAAGAAATTAACACAAAAAAATTGGCCGTGGACCAATGGAACCCCTTGATTGTCTGGCAGAAACAAATGTAAAGTCTGTCTGTAGGTTCCTGTAGAGTGTGATGGAGAGTTGCAGCCCTAGTTGGAAATAAACTCACAATAGCAAATTAAAAAATACATAGAAAAATTACCACTATAGCATGAGGGTCAGAAGACGTAGCAGAAGGATTCTCCAGAATAATCTGAAAGATAAAACGTAGTGTGTTTAAAATCATTGAAGAGATTTTTAAAGGAATAAAACTCATAATAAAAGACTAAGGCTATTAAAAAAGAGTGAGTGGTTTTGGAAACAAGTCAAATATATATCTAGAAATTAAAAATATAGTTATTAAACTAAATTACTCAGTTTATTGCTTAAAAATTGATTAGATACAACTGAACAGAGAATTAGTGGACTGAAACATAGAGCTAAGAAAATATAGAGCTAAGGAATTAAATACAATTGAGAAATAAAAACAAGAAAAATGAATGTACTATAACCATTCATAGTTGATCATTCTGTAAATAGAAGTTATTTACACTAATATGTTATACCAAGTTAGGAAATAGAAGAGATGGCCAGATTTTTCACATAATTGGGTTTTTGTAGCAGATGTCATTGCATTTGGCTGGCTGTACCATGCATTTAAGGTATGACTTCTATGCAGTTTAGATGTAACTTTTTTAGGCTAAACCCTGGTATCACAGATGTATATCATTAAACATCACCAGACCTCACATCTGCTCTCAAGCTGTTTTTCT
>NW_006993367.1:0-1019 GCF_000164805.1 Carlito syrichta
CTTAAAAAGTAAAATAAAATAAAATAAAATAAAATAAAATAAAAAAGCAGAACTCAGCTCCCCTATCCCGAGCTGAATCTGAGTCTACTGGATCAGAACCTGCATTTCAACAAGACCTCCAGGGACTCCAACGCACTTGAAGCCTGGGACCCACTCGCCCTGTGCTTGGTGTCAGGGCTGCTCTTTTCCTCACTTAGGTGAGGCAGCTCAGCCGTCTCCACCTAAGATGTTGGGTTCTAGTCCAGATCTGCTCCAGGGAGAGACTAGCAAAGATCTGTATTCTCCTTGCTAAGCTGGAAAATTAGGATAACTATGTGCATCCTAATGATTCCAAAGAAGTAAGAAATGTTTAGAAACGCATGATCATGCATTTCTGAAATTTACCACTTAAAATGGTTAAAATTAACAACAACGACGACGACGACGACGACGTCCTGTTGCTTAATTTATTTGAAATGTAGCAACCCGGAAAAGTCGTCAGTACAAAATGACTCATTCCCTGAAGGTTCTGAATAAGATTCTAAAATCACCACCCATGGTTTTCCTGCACTTTGAAGTGACAGAACAAATGACAGCAGAGATGGGCACTGTCCCGAGTCCAGAGTGGATGACACACAAACATCTTACAACAATAACATCCTCATCTAAAAACAGCCTGAAATATGTTATTTATGGGATTTGCTTGTCAGTAAGCATTTGTGCACCTGTGGGCAGAGGCCTACGACCAGGATGGGTTTTGTTTTGGTTTTTTGGTACAGTTGATCAACAAACTTGTTGATGCCTCTTCCATGCCAGGCCTTGTTCTAAGGACGTGAAGATGAATTCCATTCTCAGAGCAAAACCCTCATAGAGCAAAAATGGAGCTAACAGGTGAGATGGGCCACAAAGGAGATATAGGCGAGGAGGGAAGGGGAGAGAGGCGAAGGGGGTGTCCCAGAAGGGGTTCTTGGGCCTGGCTGGGTGGCTCAGCCTGTAATCCCAGCACTTTGGGAGGCCGAGGCGAGTGGATTGCTGAGCCC
>NW_006993368.1:0-1017 GCF_000164805.1 Carlito syrichta
GATTGTTCATATGCCAAAATAAGCCTCAAAGAAACAAATGGTCTGCTGAAAGAACAAAACAGGAGATACTCAAGCGCTTGCTGAATTCATCACTCAAAAGCACTAGGAGGGAAAAAAGAGAGAATGTATCTAGAGAGTATGTGTCTAACAGAGTCTCCAGCCCCCTTGCTCCCTAGGTTCCAGCCCTCTGAGTAAGCGGAACTGCAGTCCTCCAAGTCTGGCTGCTGCAGACCAGTAAAGTGCTACTTGAATTGCAGTGACAACAACGTTCAAAGTCTTATCAAAACAGTTACAGAAACAACTTTGCACGAAAATCAACATTTTGCTGTAGAAAAAGATGGATTAAATCAAGAACAAATCCCTGGACACATCACTCTGAAAGAAGTAAGAACGATGGTAGGGGAAGTATAGTTGTCCCTGAAGTAGTTTACAGTTCCCCAAGAACTTTCTAGAAGGATAATCTGCAGTTGATGAATTTAAGACATGGCTATAAAAGAAGGGTTGAAGGACTGAGGTTTGGGGTGAATTTATACAAATGTATATAAATATACATTTACTAAAATGAAGCAATAAAAAAGCACAGTAAACAGACAACACACTATTGATTCAATGAGATGTTTGCAAATTCTTTTGTGGCATACTAAGATGCACATTGTTTCTAAACTTTTTTTAATAAAAAATTTCAAACTCTTAATGTTTTTAAAATCCTCAATTCTCACCTCCTATTACTTGTTACTGTTGGGTAAGAGAAATCCAATGGCTTAAAATAAAATAAAATAAAATAAAATAAAATGCCTTGAGATACTGAGGTGTGATGACAAATATTCAAATCAGGGCTCCATTACCTGACACTTTCTGCCCACAAAGATGTAATGACAGAGCACAAGCCTGCAGCCTCAATCATTAACTCAGCTTCTTCCACTGAATGCTCACTCCAGAGAGCAACTTAAATGCATTTCCTTTTTCCCCCAGATTTTATCTCAAAAACTTCTAACTCCTTCCCTGTAATTGTATTTA
>NW_006993369.1:0-946 GCF_000164805.1 Carlito syrichta
AATTTTTGTTGCTGCATTAAATTTTAACTTTTAATGAGAATTGTTAAAATTTACTGCAGCTAGATATGGTTGGAACAGTGTTGGGAAGCTCTGAGCTTGTCACCGTGCTACCTGCTAGAGGTTCTGAGATTTAAAAAAAAAAATGCTTTCTAATACGTCTTGATTTCAAGAAAAAATAAAGATGAGGAAGGGGGCCTTTTGTGCTCAGTGCTTTACATTCATTGCCAAACCTGCCTGAAGAGCTGCTTTTTTTTAGTCCGTTTTTCTAGAGCATATGTTGAAAATGTTGTCTTTGGAAGCAAATATTTGTGTCTTTATTTTTTTGTGGTTAGGAAAGGGGGCTGGGGAAAAAAAAGGCATTGAACCAATGTTTATTTTGAAGATTAGAATTAATTATTCTTTTCATGATGTAGTTTATCTGAGCTTTTTCTCCCCTCACAATTTGTTGGTATGGGAGAGCACACAGTGAACATTCCAAACTGCTAATAGGAGAAGTTGGGCCTCGCATGTAACTCACGTAATTAGCACCATCCTTGCAAATTCAGATTGGATGTCCTCCCAAATTTTATTTAAGCAATTGGCCCATGTTTCCTAAGCCTAATGTCTAAATTTGCCCTGACAGAGGACAAGCAAGCCTTCTGACAGCATTTCCCTTGGAGACCTCAGTTGTCAGGCAACCTTAGCCCGAACAGGCCCTCAGCCTAACGCGGGGTGCCCTTCCTAGGCCCCGAGGAACCTCAATCTGTGCTCAAGGTTTTTACACTGTGTTAAAGATATTGGATTATCTTGCTCTTGTGACAGTGGATGACAGATTTTCAAACCCTTCTTCCCCAAAGTGAGATTCTACTCAATTACAGTGAACTCTACATCAGGCTCTGTGCAAATAAATTTTTGTTGCTGCATTAAATTTTAACTTTTAATGAGAATTGTTAAAATTTACTGCAGC
>NW_006993370.1:0-943 GCF_000164805.1 Carlito syrichta
AAAAAAAAGTGAAAATAAGGTCATTCTTGTTTTATACAGTATTCTCTAGTTAAGTTGAAGAATAAACTATATAGATGTCAACATCTGGCCTTTCCCAGAACCCACTACTCTGAAGAGAGTTCAAACTCTTCCCGAGGCAGTGAGCATCACAACCTCACCAGCACAGGACCCACAGGGAAAATATGTCAGACCCATGTGTGAAATAATACCCTGTGTGTTCCATGTGTTCAACACCTAGCAAAGTTAGAGACAATGAACAGGGTAACTATGTAAATTATACCGACAAATATGTCTTCTATGTTTTATTTGAATGGGTCATTTGTAAGAAGCTTACATACTAAATTAAAGTTTAAATATAGTCTAGGCAAATCATCCTTTTCTAGTTTGAACATAGGTTTATCTCATTTAAAAGAATTATAAAATGCCAAATTTAATTTTACCTGTATTTCCCTTCATCACTTGTTTGTAATTATAAACTTATGTACTACACACCTGATACATTCATGACACAATACCAATAAATTAAGGGTGAAAGGAAGTATAAGATACAATCCCTGCATGAAACATCTCAGAATCTATTCCAGATACAAACACAAGGGCACTAATCCTAAAGCCAGGCATTGCATGATAAGTGAGCTAACAGAAGCCACAGGATACTATGGGAGAATAGATATTTGAGCTGACCTTAGAGTTTAAGGACAGGTTTTTCCCCCAGACGAGGAAGCATGTTGGGAAAAGGACAAACACAAAGACATGGAGGCATGAGAAAATGTACCATAGTTAAAACATTTTTTGTTTTTCTTGCAAGAGAGGAAACAACTGGGGGAGGAATAGAAGGGTATGTCGGGATCATTTGTTCTTCAGGCACTCTGAGAAATTCTTAAATCCATGTAGAATTTATCTAAAACACAATACATCTACAAAGGGAGAAATATAAATGACC
>NW_006993371.1:0-1053 GCF_000164805.1 Carlito syrichta
GATGCTCCATTTATGTAGGAATCCTCTGAAATGGTGTCCTAGTGATTGGATATCCCCTGTAATAGTTGACTGTGTTCTACTGACTGGCCACCTCTGCAATTGGTGCCCTTTGATTGACCTGCGATCAGAATTTCAGTAACTGGGTATCCTCTGAAATTTGTGTCCCAGTGACTAGCACTCCTTTCTGATGGGTACCTCAGTGTCTGGCACTACTCTATGATGTCTCCCCCAGTGACTGGCCATCCTCTAATAGATGCTTCAGTGAGTGTCCCTTCTCTGTGAATGGTGACTTATTGGCAGTTCCTCTGATGTTTGGTGCTACAGTGATTGGATCGCCTTTGTAGTCAATGCCCCAGTGACTGGCCTTCATCTGTGATTGGTAACACAGGGAATAACCTATTCTTTGATGGGTGACTCAGAGACTGGCCCTCCACTCTGATGTGTGCACCATTGAAAATGTTTACTCAATGACAAGTGCTCAATGACTGACTCCTCTGTGATGGGCGGCATTATGTGACCTTCCTCATTGCTAAGTACCTCAGTGACTGTGCATCATTGTGATATGTTCCCCAGTAAATAGCCATCAACCATAAGATATGCCATAGTGTCTAGCCATCCTCTCTGCTTGGTGCTCCAGTGACAGGTTCTCCTCTGTGATGGGTGTCCTAGAGACTGGATATCCTCTGTAATAGTTACCCCAGTGACTAGGCATCCCCCTTAATGAGTGCTCAGGGACTGACCCTCCTTTGTGATGGGTGCCCAAGTAACTGGTCCTCCTCTTTGAGGGGTGCACCAGTGACAAGCCCTCTTTTGTAATTGGTGCCCCAGTGACTAGGCCTCCTCTATAATGGGTGCCCCAGTGACTGCTTCTCCTCCATTATGTGTTACCTAGTCACCGACTCTCTGTTATGTGTGCTCTTGTAACTGGTTCACCACTGTGATGGGCAGTTCTGTGACTTGTTCTCCTTTGATACAGCTGTCCCAGTGACATTCGCTCCCTTATGTATTTGCTCAGTGACTACACCTCATCTCTGATGGGTGTCCCACAAATTG
>NW_006993371.1:1824-3149 GCF_000164805.1 Carlito syrichta
GATGCTCAAGTGACTATCCCTACTCTATAACATGTGCCCCAGTGACTCTTCATTCTCTGTGATGGATGACCCAGTGACGGGCTTTCTCTTTTCAGGGGGCCAGCCCCTGAAGAGAGATTTAGGTGGTCCCTTGGAAGGTGTGATGGTGTCGGTAATTATTCTGGAGGGATAGATATAAAGAGAAAGAAAGAAAGTGGACATCTGTTCAAAGGATTGAGCAGAAGCCATTTATTGGAGGTTTACAGCTGTATTTATCCCAAATTTTATACAAGCAGTCTTACAAGTCTTCCACATGAACACAAAGCCAGGTGCAAGAGGGGTGCCCCCACCCACCAGGTGTTTCCCCAAGCATGATGAATGAGGATCCCAAAACTATCTCACTGTTCCTCATGCTTGGTTAATATTTCTTAAGAGCAATGCAACAATTCTAATATCATAATATTCTAATAAAAATAGCTTTTAAAACCTATGCATACACAACACCTAATAACCAACCTAAATTCCATTTCCTCTCTATTTTACACTAATTGTACCTACACTATAGAAACTCTTAATTATAGCCCAAACCAATTCCTAAGGAATGTGGCTCAGTCAAAAGATCACGCTGAACAGTTTTTGGAAACAATTGATTACAATTTCTTAACAAAATGGCTGTTCCAAAATTCTAAAAATCTATTTTAACTTTTATAAAATTTCTAATTCCTAATCCTGATCATCAGCAATAAAGCTTCTAAAAAATAAAATCCAAGTATAAACCATAAATTGTATTAAAGCCAAAACTGTAAATGTAGAAGATGGAAACAATGTAATTTCTAAAGTTAGCTGTATTCTTACTAAACCTCAAAATATCATGTTTGAGCATGCTTGACTGACATAATTCACTGACGTGGCATAACCTATTCTACAATACTTTCTATGAATAAAATAAATTCAATTTCTATAATAAATAGAAAGAAACCCTATATTAACTGTAGCTAAAAACCGGTTTAAAAGAAAGCAGCCTAGTCCAAAGTACATGCCGGGCCCTAATGAATGTGGCCCAGCCCAACGTTCATGCTGGGCCTTTTAGGAATGTGGCCCAGCCCAAAGTTTGGCTCGGCCGTTTCTGGTAACTCTAGATATTTATCTATATTATTAAGGTTGAAACAGCACTTTGTATGTATATACTAATTCTACAAACATACTATTAAATCTTAAAAGAAGCTTGTACAGTATTAAAGGCTCCCAAATGTGAACTGAGTTTGAATTATGTTAAGTTTAAAGCTGAAACCACAGTCTGTGAGAAACGGGAGCAATGGACTCCTAAAGTAAGCCATGCCTGTCGT
>NW_006993371.1:4228-5533 GCF_000164805.1 Carlito syrichta
CATCATGCCTCCTTCTCGGGTCCCCGTGAATCCCCCGGAGCTGGCCTCCAGCACCTAACACTCAGGCAGGCCTCCACGGCCAGTTCCCAACACCTGTTTGGTGGGTTCCCCAGTAAGTGGCTCTCCTCTGTTATTGGTGCCCCAGTGACAAGCCATCATCATTATGGATGTCCAAGTTACTAGTCTTCCATTTGATGAGTTCCCCAGTCAGTGGTCCTCCTCTGTAATGGGTGTTTTACTGACTAACTCTCCTTTATGGTTGGTGCAGTAATGACCTGCCCTCCTCTTTGATGTGGCCTTTGTGACTGACCTTGTTTGTAATGTGTCTCAAAGTGATAGATCCTGCACTGTGATTGGTGGCATAGTGACTGATCCTCATCTGTAGTGGCTATCCCATCGACTACGTATCCTCTGTAATTGCTTACCCTGTGTCTATGACACCTCTGTGATGGATGTCCAGTGACTAGCTCTGCTCGAAAATGGATGCCCAGCCATTCAACCTATGCTGTGATTGATGGTATCCCTTTGTGATCAGTGCCCTGGTGATTGGGCATCCTTCATACCTGTGCCCCAGACACTGACCCTTTTTAATGATGGGTGCTCTGTTGACTGTGCCTCCTATATGATTGATGCCTAGTGACAGGCACTCTTTCATTATGGTTGCCCCAGTGACTAGTCCTCCTCTGTTATGGGTGTCCTACTTACTGAGACTCCCTCATAATTGAAGTCCAGTGACTAGCCCTCCTTTGTGGAGGGGTTCCAGTGACTTGGCATCCTCCATAATGTGTACCCCAGTGACAGTGCCTCTCATTTGACTGGTGCCCCAGTGAATTTCTTTCATGTATTATAGATGCCCCAGTGAGCCCACCTTTGTGATGCTTGTCAGTTATTGATTCTCTTTCATAATGAATGTCCTAATGACTGGATCTCTTCTGTGATTGGTGCCACAATGACTGGTCATCCTCTGTGATGGCTGATCCAGTGACTAGTCCTTTTCCATGATGGATGACCTGGTATCCATCATGCCATCCAAAATGGGTGCCTGTTGACTGGCACTCCCCTATGATGGGTGCTCCTGTTTCTGGACCTCCTCTATAATGATTGCTCCAGTGATTGTCTCCTCTGTTATGGGTACCAAACTAATTTTGCTTCTTCTGGAATGACTGCTTTAGTTACTGGCCCTCCTAAGTGATCAAGTCCCTCTTAATGTGTGTCCCAGTTCCTAACCCTGCTCATTGATGGATACCCCAGTGACTGTTCCTCTTCTGTGATAACTGTCCCAGTGACAGACTTTCTTCCATGATG
>NW_006993372.1:0-913 GCF_000164805.1 Carlito syrichta
AGTAAAATGTTCCCCAGAGTTGAGATAACATTCATACCTACTTTAAGGGAAAACACTCTCTCCTATGTTTGAGCCTCCATTAAAGTGGAGATCAGAAAGACTCTGGAACATGTCTCTTTTTCAAACTCAACAAACCCCATTTCCTCTTACTCTTCATCTTATAAATTTATTTTCTTGTTATGAACACATTAATTTATCTTTCTGAACTATCTCTTTTCAAATAGTTTTCTTCTAAGTAGCAGTATGCATTTTGGGAAGCAAAAGATCTACCAATGGTATTTACACTTCATTTATGTCATTCATAAGATTCTTACTACTTTTAGGCCTGGTGTGGTGGCCTGTAATTTTAGTACTTTGGGAGGCCAAGGCAGGTTTCAAGACCACCTGGGCAACAGAGCAAAACCTTGTATCCACTAAATAAATAAAAACATAAATAAATAAATAAATGATAGCCAGGTGTGGTAGTATGTACCTGTAGTCCCAGCTACTTGAGATGCTGAGGTGGAGGGACTGCATGAGTCTAGGAGGTCAAAGCCACTATGGGCTGTGATCATCATGATAGTGCCACCACACTACAGCCTGGGCAGCAGAGTGAGACCCCAACTTAAAAAAAAAAAGATTCTTACTATTTTTGTGATTGACGTTGTAGTTATGTTCTAGAGTCACTATGGACATGGAATTAGTGAACACTAAACTACATTGCTCCTAGGGGAAATATGGAGTTAGGTTCCTGCCAACCTCTGGTTAACCAATCAATTGACCTCATGGCCAGCAGCACTGCAATGCATGGCTGAACAAAGCTTCTCTAACATGTATTTTTTCCATAAGGCACATCACAGGCTTCTTGCACTTGGCGACACTAGACACACTTCAACAGTATGCTTGGGGTCATTTTAAACAGCAAAATCATCAA
>NW_006993373.1:0-934 GCF_000164805.1 Carlito syrichta
GCAGCACTTATGATCTCTTTGTAAAGACAGTGTCTTACATGTATTAACCTCCTATTTTTATCCCTTTCAAAATATTTTACATGCACATTATTCATGCCATGCTCCTAATACTTGATGAACATAGTTGGGGCTCCCGACATGCTGACAAACAATAAAAAGCTACCAATACCTTAGTATGGGGTCCACATCAAACAAAGCAAATTTCATGAAGCAGATCTCCCAAGGACAGCTTCAAGAAAAACATGTTCATTTTAAAAAGCTACTTCAATTCCAGAGATATCCATTCATTAAGTCCCTGTAGTTTGTAAGTCTCACAAGTCTTTTTAATGTGACATCAAGGGACATCTTGCTTCCTGACTCACAATTTGAGTCACTGTAAATAATCCCGCAAACAGAATAAGCAAATGATAAAGGATGCAACCAGGACAATAAAATAACTATTTATTTGATAGTTGCACCATTCTTTGTCATAATTTTTTTTAGCAAGTTTCAAATATATTCTGAATAACTAACTCCTTGCAGACAAGGTATAATTATGAATTTCCATGCCTAAGGAAAGTAGCTATTTTGAAATCTTTCTGCTCTAAATTGTTTTCTAAAACACTCATGAGTCAAATAAAAACCAACATCCAGATGAGTTCTTATAAATGCCCACACACACAAAAAAAAAAAAACTAGAATTACTTTTTGGAGGGCAAGCCTCTTGTACTACAGGCTTCCCCCTAAGGTAAGTGTTCTAGGAACCCATCAGCATCAGTGTACCACCTAGTGTTGTGAGAAACTGTTCTACTTCAGTGAATTTTTTTTTTTTAGATTCTTTCAATGCATTTGACCAAAATCATCATGTCTCCTGTGCCCCACTTCCCCTATTCACCCAATCTCACCACAGCAACTTTTTTTGTTGTTTCCCTGGATGGAAAAAAAAAAAACCTCA
>NW_006993374.1:0-833 GCF_000164805.1 Carlito syrichta
TAAATAAATAAATAAATAAAATTGCAAAAAACATGAAATATAAAAAAAGTAACAATTTGGACATAAGTACAGAATCTCATTCTCAATTTAGATTTTCATTTTCACCTGCTCATCTTCAAAAATAACTTCAAGCTTGAATGTCTTAAGCAATGACCTCATATATTATACAACATTGCTTTTGAGCTAGAAACCCAGTCAAATAAAAATAATTGAGACAAGAGGTCAATGGAGAATACAAGACATCACCAAATGACTCTGTTATTCAAAATATTGGTCTCATAGAACAAGAATTACATGTTTAGATATGATCACTTGTGCAGTTATAGTGCAGTATTGCATGATATAGCCTAGAGCATGAATTAATGATCTATACATGATTGTGCTTCTCTGACAATATATGAGAACCTGGAAAACTAGAGGTGTAGTTGTGGCTGGTGCCAATAATGATTGTACCTAATGCCCACTAACTATTTTGTTTCCTTTTTATTAGTTTTACTTCTGATGATTCGAATCATGAGTCAGCAGACTGTACTTCCACAGCCAAATCTAACCTCCTGCCTGCTTTGTAAATAAAGTTTATTCAAGCACAATGACAATTTTTCTTTTTTAGTTAATTTCTTTTTTTAATGTTTTAAAGATGTGGGGTAAAATTCAGGGTTAAGTATACAAGTGTTCATTATGCAAGTACCCTTGTTGATGAGGTGTGCCCTCCCTCTACCTGGCAATTTCCCACTGCTGACAATCCCACACTCCCCTCCCCTGGCTGTTTCCCACTACTGACAATCTCTTTCTTATGATATTATGATAATTGTTCAAGGTCTGCTTATGAGTGA
>NW_006993375.1:0-830 GCF_000164805.1 Carlito syrichta
GGTATTGGTATTAATTTCAAATCAACAAAACTGTAAATATATATCTAATTTGTTTATATTCAGTAATTGAATTCTCAAAAACTTATCAAAATAACCTATGTATTATTTTTATTTGAAATGTGTCTCTTCTTCTTTATGAATTGCTGTTTTTGGTATGATCTGGACAAAAGATGTTACAATTTGCTAGTCCAAGTCAGAATAATGTTTCTCTTTTTCCTGCAAAATTTTACAAAAACCTGATTGTATGAATACATGCTGAGCTCCTCCCAGGGAAGAAGCAGGTGAGGGCGAAGAAGACTAAGCTTCATTACCTTCTGGTTAAATTCATTCTTGCTGTTGGAGCCAGACTTTGAGAAAGCAATTACAGAAGAAGCTGAGGATAATGCAAAGGTTTTCATACTCCTTCCTTACAAGAGCTTTTCCTTCCTCGGGTCCCAAAATTTGGGGAGAATGTCCTGAGAGAGTACATGTGAAGTAGCAACTGCCTCTCCCTTTCACCTATGAGCCAAATCCAGTCCACCAACTGGTTTTGTAAGACCCACAAGCTAAGAATAATTTTTGCATTTTCTTAGATTAGAAAATATAGTTTATTTAGAAAGTAAATTGGAGAGAGAGAAAGAGGAGATTCACCTCCCCAAGATGGGAGAGGGGGCCAAAGTCAGGAAGCATGGCGACAGCCATAGCTCAAAGAGAATATGGCCACACCAGATGTTAGCAAGGCAATAGTTCGCATTTTTTATTTTTATTTTATTTTTTTAAACATATTTTTAATTATAAAATTGTGGGGTACAGTTAAAGGTTAGGTATACAAATGTGCATCATTCAGGCAC
>NW_006993376.1:0-821 GCF_000164805.1 Carlito syrichta
CAAATCAATAAATATGATTAAACGCATTAACACAATGAAGGACAAAAACTATAATATCAACTCAACAGATGCAGAAAGGACATTTGACAAAATTCAATATCGTTTCATGACAAAAACTCTCACCAAATTAGCTATGGAAGTAAGAAAATAACGGACCACAACATAATAAAGGTCATGACCAGTACATAGCTAACATCATACTCACTGGTGAAAAGTTGGAAAGTTTTTCCTCTAATACAAAAACAAAACAAAATTCTCACTCTCACCACTTTGATTCAACATAGTACTGAAAATCTTATCCAGAGCAACTAGGCAAGAGAAAGAAAAACAAAGGCTTTCAAATATAAAAGAAAAAAGTTAAATTGTCACTGCTTGCAGACATGATCTTATATATAGAAAACTCTAAGGATGTCACAAAAATACTTTTAGAAATAATAAACATATTCAGTAAAGTTGCAGGATACAAAATCAACATACAAAAGCATTTCTGTAACAATGAACTGTCTGGAAAAAAATCAAGAGAATACCATTTACAATAGCTACCAAAAAGATACAATAATTAGGAATAAATTTAACCAAAAGGTGAAAAGATCTTTACAATGAAAACTATAAAACACTGATGAAAGAAATTGAAGAAGACACAAATAAATAGAAAGATATCTCATGTTAATGGATTGGAAGAATATTGTTGAAATGTCCATATGACCCAAGATGATCCACAAATTCAGTGTAATTCCTATCAAAACCTCAACATTTTGCAAAGAAATAAAAAAAAACTATTCTAAAATTCACAAAAACTCCAATAGCCAAAGCAGTTTGGC
>NW_006993377.1:0-801 GCF_000164805.1 Carlito syrichta
GGGGGGGGCCAGGTACCTTTAATCACTATCTCTAAAATTATCTTTTATAATTCCCAAAGCAGTTTTTATAAGTTTATACAAATTTAAATCACTACATGTATCAAATTAAGATTATGGTATCTGTCATAAACATCCAAAAAGACAAATTCTGAAAACATGATGTCACCTTTTCAGTTGATGGAATTAAGTGAAAAATTTTCAAAGAGATACTTGAACCTACTTCCTATCTATGTATGCAATATAAAAAGGCACACAAAGCAGGCAGCATTTTGTGCTATGCAGCATTTCAAACAAAGGTGAAAAACACACCTGGAAATAAAAGATGTTTGGTTGAAAGAATGGCCCACAAATAAAGTAACTGGGCTTCTTACTGGAAATCAAATTCCTGGAATTTAAAATATATCTATCGGATGTAAGACAAAACTAGAATAACTCACTTTCAGTATTTTTCAAAATGTTAGCACCCAGCAAATGCAGAGTTCATAGTTCTAGTAATTTACTCTGTTCTCTTCATTGAGCATATTTCTACCTGTTTTTCAGTCAGCATGCTACAGCAAAAGAACATTCATGTTGCCAAGGGTTATTTCTTTAAAACAGTATCAAAACTACCTCCATCATAGATTAGGTTGTGCTTTAGTGTCAAGAAAAGTTTATTTTGCCTTCCTTTTGACCCATGACATAATAATGAGTTCAAAGCCAACATTGTAAAATAACACACACACACACACACACACACACACACACACACAATTTCTTAAGAGGTTTTTTTAAAAAGTTGACATTGTTAAAAAAAAAAAAAAA
>NW_006993378.1:0-746 GCF_000164805.1 Carlito syrichta
CTGCCTCAGCCTTCCAAGTAGCTATAGCTAAAGGCACACACTACCATGCCCGGCTAATTTTTTTATTTATTGTAGAGATGAGGTTTCGCCAAGTTGCCCAGGCTGTTCTCGAATCCTTGGGCTCAGGCAATCCCCTCACCTTGGCCTCCCAAAATGCTGGAATTACAGGCTTGAGTCACCTCGCCTGGCCTAAAAATATTTTAATGTGGTTATAGTAGAACCACTTCTGGAAGCTATTTGGTAGTCCTCAGCAGATTATTCAATAAAAATAGAAAAGTTTACTCTTGTTAAATAATAATTCATCCCTGATTCCATCATATTTCATTATTATATACTTTCCTAGTCCATTATTTGGTCCTTTAAAATTCTTACCTAATTGCAATTTTTGTCAAAATTTTATTCTGAAAAATTATTAACATGTAGACAAGTTGAAACAATTATACAGTGAACACACATAGGCCTGAAATGAAGGTTCTACAAGTAACATTTTGTTATATTTTCTTTTTCACAAACCAATTTCTCTATCTATCCCTCTATTTATTCATCAATATATTTTTAAATGAAATTCAAAATTAGTAGCAGACATCAGTACACTAAATTTTTTAGCATGCACATCATTAACTATAATACAATATTTGTGTGTATCTGAATATGCATGTGTATCTGAATATTATGCTATGCTTAATAATTTCATATATTAAGCATAGCATAAGCATGACGAAATGTAAAAACATAATTATGCTATC
>NW_006993379.1:0-743 GCF_000164805.1 Carlito syrichta
CAACACAAGAAAGAGAGCAAAGGGTATGCAGGGGGAACCCTTGAGACTATCCATGAAGCACTTTCCAGAAAGACCCTCCTCTGAGGCCCAGGAGAGCAGGGAGAGGAAGAGTCACATGGAGCAGCAGCTGACCTTGGGGTCCTAAATGGGAGGGAGCTGCTGCATGGGGCTGAGATCCAGGAATCCTCTGGGGGGTCGAGAGGCTTGGAGTATCCCAGTGAGAAATCCTATGTAAAGGGCTCAAAGCATCTAGGTTGCCTCATTTTTAGTGCATGTCTCCTCCTACCTTCTCCAGAGCTGCCCAGGTTGGGGGTCATTTCTCTCTTGTATCCCCAGTCAGATGGAGCCTTGGAGCAAAAGGCAGGTTCTCCTCTCTTGCCCTCCCTCCCACCCTGCCTCAATTGGGAGCTGATTTCAGCCACCCTTAGGGCCCGGATACCATAAGAAAGACAGACAGACACGACAGTGAGTGCCCATTTGGTGGGAGGAAGGGAGTGGTGGTGTAGCCCAGGGTTCCCATTTCCACTCCTGCTTTTCCAGATCCAGCGCCACAGCGGTTCACGATTCGTCACTTCACCGTTTTCCCTCTCTGGACTCCCCGGAAGCCAACTCCGTCCATATGCCCACCTCCCCACCCACAAGCAGAAACACAATCACAGGGCGCTGGGCTGGGAGCCTGGGGATGAGGGAGGGAGATTCAGAAGGCAGAAGGGAGCAGGCATGTCCGAGGCATTTCCTGCACC
>NW_006993380.1:0-894 GCF_000164805.1 Carlito syrichta
CCCAGACTGGAGTGCAGTGGCCGCTCCCGGCCACCGCAGCCTCGACCTGCTGGGCTCCGGCGATCCTTCTGCCTCAGTCTTCCGAGTAGCTGGAACTACAGACAGGCGCTACCACGTTCCAGTTAATTTTTTGATTTATTGTGGAGATGAGGTCTCGCCACCCAGGCGGGTCTCGAACCCACGGGCTCAGGCAATCCACTCACCTCAGCCTCCCAAAGGCGCGGGATTACAGGCTGAGCCACCGAGCCCGGCTCTGTCTTTTCTTAAAAGAACATTATATTGCAGTACTTAGTTACTTCATGCTAGGCTCAAAATTGCTTATACACTAGCCCGTTTCATCTCTTCCAGCATTATCTTGAGTTCCTGGGGACCGAATGACTGAAATAAAAAGAGGTTCTCTTTTGCTAACGCTTTCTTATAAATTAGACACATGTGCGTCTTTTGTTGGAGTTTCAGTTGCTTTTGACCTGCCCCTATTAACAACTTAGCAGAATAATAAATTATTTGTAAAAACAAGTTCACCTATTTTGCTAATAACACGGATTTAAGAATAATCTATTCGTTACCAGCTCCTAATAAAAGAAAACATATAATAGCGTTAAAGAGTAATTTGGATATTTTACTGACTTTATATTTTAGCAATGTTTCATGCCTCATTTGCCTGAAAACTCATTAGATTAGTGCAACACCATGTTTTAATGCAATAGGTTCAGACTTATTTTTCCAAGCAAGTCGAGCTCCACTTATTTTCTGCACTTTCATGGTTGAGTTAATAAATTGTAAAGTTCCCCTCTTCTGTTTGCTCTGTTTTCCTTTATATACCATTGGTTGGAGGTTCTCTATTTTGAGAAAGAAGGAGGAGATGAAAAATAAATTATCCCCTTGGGCTTGTGA
>NW_006993381.1:0-805 GCF_000164805.1 Carlito syrichta
GGCCACTGCACTCCAGTCTGGGTGACAGAGTGAGACTCCAACTCAAAAAAAAAAATAAAGGGTACATAGGAGTTCACCTGGAATAAGAAGCACAGAAAAGCTTTTAAAGAAGAAGGGATAGAGACATGGAGTCATGAAATTGCAATACACAGTTAGAAACATTTAAATATATATATTATATATATTTGATGGCTGGAACAATGACTGTGAGTGAGGAGCAAGAGTTAAAATCTAGAGAAGGAGACAAGACCAAGGTTTCTGGCAACTTTGTACCCCTACTAGTGAGTGAAAGATACTTCCAAGAGACAGTTAGAAATTACTGATGGGCTATAAGCAAGCTATAAACTTGTGCTAAAATTTGAGGTTTGGCAAGATTATTCCAGTAGCAGTGTGGAGAATGAAGATGAGATGACATAAAAGTGGAGGCAAAAAGATTAGAAGATTATTGTCTGATGAAGACTTGAAGCTATACAGTAAAAATATAAATACTAGTAATAGAGAAAGATAAGT
Organism: Carlito syrichta; assembly: GCF_000164805.1. NCBI lineage: Eukaryota > Metazoa > Chordata > Mammalia > Primates > Tarsiidae > Carlito > Carlito syrichta. The sequence continues at coordinate 511 of NW_006993381.1, forward strand.
AAAATTCTAAGTTTTTTACAATAATAACTTCATTCAATTAACAATTACACTAACCCTCCAAGGAATGTGACAGTGTTATTTTCACTTAACAGATAGGAAATCAGAAAACACGAAGAAGTTAAAACAATTTTTCTAACACCAGATGGCACATTAATTTCTTAAACAGTATTCTAATCTAGTTTAATTCCAAATTTATATATTATTAAAATCAAGAAGTATAGATGTTTATTGGATTAAAAAACCAAGCACTGGGAAAGGCCTAGAGTGCTTCCCAAGTCTCAGACTTGTGTGTATA
>NW_006993382.1:0-623 GCF_000164805.1 Carlito syrichta
GAAGATGAAGAAAGCATATTTGGCCAGTTTGAGTAGAAGGACCCTAGTTAGAGGGTAGTTGGTGATTCTGATTGGTACAGTTTCAGAATTTAGTTTTAGAATTGAAAAATTCTATTTTAGAATTAAAAAATTCTAGTTTCATTTTACTGTTTACATTGGGCTTCGATTTGCTTCCATAAAAACCTAAAGCTCTAGGGCCATCTCAGCCTAATGCTTCCCCAATTAAAAAGTGTTAACTGTGTGTGTGTGTGTGTGTGTGTGTGTGTGTGTGTCTTAGTGTTTATTAATAAATATCCACATTTTGGGGGGCATGCTCTTTTTTATTTTTTATTTTATTGATACATAATATTCTACATATTTTGGGGGTGTTTGCATAGAATATATAAAGATCCGTTCAGGGTATTTGGGATATGCATCGTCTGGAATATTTATCACTTCTATGTGTTGGGAATATTTCAAGTTCTCTCTTCTTGCCACTTTGAAATAGGCAATACATTGTGGCTAACTATGGTAACCCTAGTTTGCCCATCTAGCATTAGAAGTTATTTCTTCTAACTCTAAGTTTGCACCCATTCACTCTCAAATATATTTTCTTGCTAGCTATACACAGTCAAAAATCTTCA
>NW_006993383.1:0-10268 GCF_000164805.1 Carlito syrichta
TCACATTATACCACTATCCAGGACATGGAACATACCACAATTTTGTATCTTCTGATGATACTTTTCTTCCTCACTATTGCTACAACCAAGTTCCTAATATAGACATGTGGTCTGATCTCTGCAACCTCATCTTTTAGGTTCATTGTCTCCCCTCACTTTTTTTTCTTTTTTGCCTACAAATACAAATGTGCTATGCAATAAATTATTCTCTACTTGTAAAGTTATACACTTATAGAAAAATCCTAAAGCACTGCTCAAAATAGATAGTGTTAATCAAATTCATGTCCTTCATTTTGAGTTTACTGCATTATTTTGGTTTCCTTGACATGTATTCAATTCTTCACATTTCCAAAGTTTCAAAATATTTTTTTTAGAAAATATGATTTAAATATTTTCCAAAGTCTGACTGTGCAAAGTCAACCAACCCAAGTCTTATGACTGGTATGGTGTAATCGTAAACTCTACTTTTAGTTGGAGAATACAAGTGCTATATTTTTCTAAAAATCTAATTTAACTATTTATGAGGGAGGAGATTCCTTTGGAAATAACTTGAGCTTTTACATATGCTGTCCCTCAAAGTCTCTTAGAGTCTCCAAGGTGTAACAGCTGTGGAGCCATCTGTGACATGAATCAAATTCCACTAGCAAATGTACGCCATCAGTACAGAATTTCAGCCAAAAAGTTATGATTAGGTCAGAACTCATTAGTAGAACACTGCTACCTTCCTAACAAATTGGCCAATCTGCATTAAAAACTCTTAAAATCATTACATGGGAAAGATTTTTTTGAGCAATAAATGTTGAATTAGGGTAGTTACACAATTATACAGTTATGAGGATGTACATTCATTCAGCAAATATTTAATAATGGCACCATGACAGGCACCATGAATGTAACAGCAAAAGATATTTTTTAAAGTTTCCTGCTCTTTTAGAATATACAGGATGTACACATCCTGTATATTTTCCTTTTCTTGAGTGCGGGCAGAGTCTGTGAATATGATAGGATAACACTTTTGTGATTATTTTGTGTTATATGGCAAAAAGTTTTGTAAATGTAATTATGATTCCTAGGTAGTTGACTTTGAATTTATCAGAATGGAGATTATCCTTGGTGGGCCTGATGCAATCAGGTGAGATCTTGAAAGCGACAGCATGCAGCAGCAGATACTCTCCTGTTGAACTAAAAAAGCAAACTGCAGTGGTAAGGAGAGTGTCATGGGGTAGAGAATGGAAGATCACTGAGGCTCTCAGATCCTGGAACCCCAGTCCAAAGCTACAGATAATTGAATTCTGTCAATCATTGCAGCTCTGGACAGCACTTAATTCAGTCTGGTGAGATCCTAAGCAGAAGCTCCAACTAACCAGTGCCCAGATTCCTGACCTTCAGAAACTATGAAATAATTTTTTCTTTTGTGTTAAGCTGCTAATTTGTGGTGTTTTTTTATGTAACAATACAAAACTAATATGAGGAAGGACAAGATTTGCAGTTTTTATCCCTTAATTAATAATAAATACATAATGTTTTTCATTATACATATCATTTATTCATTAATATTCTATATATTAGTACCAGTAATCTAAGTGTTAGGAGAAAACAGATCAGGTCATAACAAGATAAAACATGAAATAGTATAGAAAACAATCAAGAACTGACATCTCTCTTCCATATTGACAACTACAGCCTTGGATTCCTGAATAAGAATAAACCCTGAGATAAAATCCATAGCAAAATGAAAAGGAAAAAATTGTTAGGAAAACAAAAGATTCTATAAAAACATAATTTTAGGTTATTTAATCCCTAAAAAAACGAAAATCTCTCTTTTGAGAGACCAAATAAGTTCCCATTAATCAATAATTAAATAAGTTGCTATTTAGGATGTAATGGTAGTTATCACGGTAAAGGAAACCAGTTTTTTGTTTTTTTTTTTTTTTGAGTTGGAGTCTCACTCTGTCGTCCAGACTGGGGTGCAGTGGCCGCTCCAGGCCACCGCAGCCTCAACCTGCTGCGCTCCAGCAATCCTTCTGCCTCAGCATTCCGAGTAGCTGGAACTACAGGCGTGCACTACCACGCCTGGCTGATTGTTTTTTATTTATTGTAGAGATGAGGTTTTGCTGCCCAGGTGGGTCTCGAACCCGCGGGTTCAGGCAATCTACTCACCTCAACCTCCCAAAGGCACGGGATTACAGGCTGAGCCACCAAGCCCGGCTGGAAATCAGTTTTAAATTTGGAGAATACATAATAAATGTAGGTGAAAAGCTTCCTTTAATTGGCTTAAAACTGTCATGTTTCTGTGCATCACCTGAAAAATACCATAGCCACTTCTCTGCTTCAGGTCAGTGCAATCCATCGTTTCACATCTTTATGTGAACATCATTATCTATTTTCTACTTTTTTTTTTCTTGAGTTGGAGTCCCACTCTGTCACCCAAACTGGAGTAAGTACAGTGGCACGCTCATGGTCACTGCATCCTCGACCTGCTGGGCTCAGGCGATCCTTCTGCCTCAGCCTTCCAAGTAGCTGGAACTACAGGCACACACCACCACACCTGGCTAATTTTTTTATTTATTGTAGAGATGAGATCTCATCAAGTTACCCAGGCTGGTGTCAAACTCATGGGTTCAGGCAATCCTCTCACCTAGGCCTCCCAAAGGGCTGGAATTATAGGCATCAGCCACCGAGCCCCGCCTACACTTTTCATTTAATGTTTACCTTCATATATCTTTCTTCATCATTTTTTCTTAATTTTAAGATTGTGCTAACGTCCTTGTGAGAAGCCAAAGAAAACTCTTTTGGTCAATCACTACAATGATTACACTTTAAGCCCAAACATAAGAAATATATGTGTAATGTGCACAGTATTCTATGACAAGATCATAATGGTATAATATAAAATAGCAAGAAATGCAAATTTGAAGAGACAACAAATTTGCTTGATTTTAAAACATAATTTTAGTAGAATTTTCTCTTCTGTAGGGGAATTTAGTCAGTTTTGTAACTGACATATTTTGACAGAAGATTGACAATAGAATCAAACAAAGAAACTGTGTTCTTTTACAGATACTTTGATATAGTGAGAATCTATAGTTCAGAGTCAAGAATATTTAAACTTGAATTTTATCTCTGCCATTTATCTGACAATATGATCTTGAGAAATTGTTTAACTTCTCTGGCAAATAGTAGAACTTTTATTATGCCACGTTTTGGCAAGATATAACAGGAACTTCAATGATTTACTTGTGGGAATATAACGACACATGGACATTCTGAAGACTAGCTCAGAAATAATTAGTCAAATCAAGGATGTATCTGTAACTATGACCCAAAAGTTTTATATGCCCAAGTACCTGTCCAGAGTGATTTATGTGGGAGGCTATAGAGTATGAAGCAATACAGGCATCCAGACATGAGACCATTATACGGAATGATATTAGTACCAAATAAAGAGCTTTTTGAAAAAATGTAATTATCTAACCTAATTGTCAGAGATTTGAATCCAGTCCATCTGGGAAGGAACTGGAGATACTAGATGCTTCTTCTAAGACTGTGTAACCAAGGTTGAAAGATTTGGACAAAGCTTAAAATCACAACACTGAGTGAAGAATAAGTAATAATGAGCAATCTGTAGCATAATACAATTTGTGTAACTTTTAAAAGTATATAAACATGAAATAACAGCATATTGTATAAGGATACATAAAAATTAAGGATGTGTGGCAAACACATATGAGTTGTTTCTTACATGGGGAGATGCCGTACAAGTATGGAATTGGGATGAAAGATAATTCAGTATACTTGAATTCATACATAAATACCTGCATTCATATAAAAACGAATCTTGTAGTATTTCCAAGAATTCTGATGACAGTGTTCCAGGAGTACAAAACTGGATTAACCCAACCTTCTGTGCCTAAGCTCCAATGATATTAACAACAGCTGAATAACAGCAATATAAAATGAGTCTATAGGACTAGTTGACCTTTAAAGTCCCTTCTAGTTTAATATTGTTCATTTTTTCTCTAGGTAGCATATCTAAATATATATTTTTATGTAGTTTAAACATTTATATTGGCTTCACTTACTCTTCAGATTGAGACACCCTCTTTGGCTGAATCTCTTATAATGAGTGAGAATTGAATAGATACAGGGAAATATGCCAAGAGTTGTAATTATTATAACAAGCAGAATTAAGAGAACAGATAATGATGGCTTTGGAAAAGGAAAAGCTTGGTAATGGGCAGTTGGAGCATGATAAATGTTTTCTAATAGTTGAAAAGACTTCATCTGTCACATGATAAAAAGATAACACTTATTTTGATTAACAACGAATGGAAAATCTGAATCACTAGATGAAATTTATAAAAATTTCCGTTCAACATAATAGAGGGGTTCTGTTTAGAGTTGTCCCAAAAAGGAAAGAACTGCCATTAAAGATTGTGAGCTCACAGTCACTAAAGTTTTCAAAAGATGTAGGCATGTGATAAAGATTAGTCATATGTTGTGCTGTTCATGCAATGATTTACACTCTGATAAAGCAAACTCAACTATGCTTTTCTTACCTTCTCCTCTACCCTCTTATTTTGAGTCCATAATAAGAAATGTACATCACTTTTTTCCTTCAAGATTGTTTAGGTTCATAAATACTGAATTAGATGATTTACAAAGTTTTTTTAATGCTTGTGATGCTATGAGAGGTAAGAAAAGAACCTATCCATTGCATGAGTCAGTTATCAACCTGATTATATCCTAAAATGGATATCAATTTCAATAAAAGATAAACCGCATTCTAATAAAAATTAAGTTTGGCACACAAATGTAAAGTATATGCTTTGCTGCTAATATCTGTGTGTTTTTTTAAATTTGGATTTGTGTTTTGATGCAATCTTAAAAATTTTATGCATAGATTAGTATATATGCATAGCTAATTATATACATAGATGTAGATGTAAGTTAATGCTTTTAAGGGAAAATTTACCTATAGAACCAAATAATAACAATACCAAACAGTTTAATAGTGGGTGATGATTAACAGAACATCTAAGTGTGACCAATACAAACTGTGCTTGAGAATATAATCAAAGTTTTTGTTGTCCTTGAAATGTATTAAAGCAAAACAGAAAGCATCAAAATGGGAATTAGAAGATTGACATTTATACTTAGAATATCTGAGTCCACAGTGCAACACTGTCACCTAAGATGTATATTCTTTGAAAAGCACCAATATCTTTATCTCTGAAACTTGTTTCAATTCAATAAATATTTATTGAGTGACTACTATGGGATAAGTCCTAAGCACACAGAACACAATTTCAGGGAGCTCAGAATCTTACAGTGGAACTGCTATGTAAATAAACACTTGTATTCAGGGCAATGGAAGAATGAATACAGTGAGTAAACAAAAGTAAATATATTGTGCAGTTGCTGCAGAATGAAGAGATTAATAGTACTGGGGTGAATAATGGAAAGAAATGCTGAATACAACAGTAGCTATTTCAGAGCTTCAGAAAAAGGATGCAGAAAGATAAGTCATGTTGAAATAGTTTGTACGCTGTTTTCTCATTTGATGGAGGAATTTGGGACTGTGCAATATTCATCACATCCTTCTTTTCTATTCCTACTTCTGCCACACTTGGTTAAGCTTCTGGTCACTTCATAAGTAAGCATAAAAAATACAAATTTGTCTAACTTGTGCCTTCATAATCAAGGCATTTTCCTCAGAAAGTTAAAATAAATATATATCCCCTTGGAATAAACAAATTACTTAGGGGACTGGCAGTAAAGAGAACAATGGAAAATGAAATATGATGAACAAACTTCTAAAATTTTGCCTGATACTAAGCAAGTTAGCAATTAAAGTCAGAAAAAAAATTGTAATTGTTACTGGTAAAGCAGCAAGAATTGAAGTTATTACTAGAGTGAGAAAAAAAGTCTACCTTTTAATGATAAGGCAGCCAGAAATTATTAGAATTTAAGTATCCTATAAAAATCATCCAAATCAACAATTCTGTTAGGACTGATGATCCAGGAACCATTTCTCACAATTTATCCACCAAAAATAAGGATGATAATGTTCACTTCATAGAGCAGCTGCAACAGGGTTCAATGGACCAGATTCACCAAGCTCAGTATTGGATACATGATTAGAAGTTCAGTAATAGCTCATTTTCTTGACCTTTATTCCTTTGTTTTTGTTAAATTAATTATTGGACAAACTCATGGCAGTTATATGAAGCAAATAAGGAATGCCATATATTCAAATAGTATGTGTGTGTGGAAAGTGTAAATTTTAACAGCTCATCCTTTGGGCAAGATCATAGGTACAAGTATTCAAGGAAAATATAATTTAAAAAAAGAGAATTGAGATAGAAATATAGTCAAACAAGAAAATCTATATATTATGAATTATTGTGAATATTTATCTTTTTAAAATTAACCTCAGCTGGGCAATCCTGAGAATACTGTAATCTTGTAGATAAAACAATTACATTGGAAAATGCATCATGTGAGATCATGTTGGTTCAGACAGTAAGTTTGGTCTTAAGATATATGGTGGGAAGTTTGGTACAGATCTGTTCAGTATGGAACTACACATTGAGTGATTAACGACAAGCTATAGGTTTCTGTGTTCTCTATTCCGTGGAAGATATGTATGCAATATGATGACTGTTGGAAGGTCAGCATATGAAGCCTCCCAACATCCATGGTTTTCTATAAGAGTTCTGAAATATTCTTTTTTCCCCCTAGAAAGAGAGAGTCAGGGTTATGGGCGGTCACTGATTTGTTTGATTTGTTTTTTCTTTTATTTCCCAACATTAAGTCCTTTACAACTGGCAGGAAGCCAACTATGAGCCTTTTGAACTTGGTTGCCTAAATGCGGCTTAGATTAGAAAAGAAAAGAAAAAATTGCTAAGAAAGAAAACATTATTAACCTTATAAGAAATTAAAGTGTATTGATTATTTTTTTATTCATGTTTCTAAAGCACCAAGAGAAATATGTTGTAAGCCAGATTGGACACATCTGCAATATCTCTACATAAGCTATGATTATATAAAACAACTTAAAATTCCCCTGACAAACAGCAGATATGTTTTAACGGTAACTAGTCTTCATTGCAGGCGTTTTTCTTTATGCCACTCCTCATAATCTGTAATCATATGTTTATTTGCAAATATCTATCTTCTTTACTAGACTGTTCTTTTCATGAGGATAGGAAATGTTTATTGTTGTTTGCTTCATAGCTGCATCCCCAGTGTCTAGTGTACTAAAAAAAATGAATAAATTGTCAGAAGTGCTTGTTTAATATTTCCCTTTTTACTACTGTGCTTTCACAAAGTATGACTCTAAAAATGGATTACTGTATTCTGAAGGGGGTTAGAAAGAGAATAACGGTTTATGTGCCTTGTATATAGGTGGGGTTAAGGGACTACTTCAATCTCATTCACTTACTATGATAACGAAAATGGAAAATTACAAGCGCTGGTGAAGATACAGAGAAATTGGAACCGTTATGAACTGTTGGTAAGAATGTAAAATGATGCTGCCACTGTGGAAAATGGTATGGCAGCTCCTCAAAAAATTCAACATAGAAGATGGGGGTTTGCTAAGCTCTGGTTTTCTCACTTGTGACGCAAACTCATTGCATATACAGAATTCACACGAGATATCTCACGTTGCCTGTGAGATTCAAAGGACAACTGGTGTGAGGATAAATGATTTGACTATGAAGATCATGCTGTTTCCTGTGCTTTGATTAATAAAGTCCTGTCTCTGACCCAAGAGTCTCATGTCTGCTGCTGACTTTTATGATGCGGTAACTGGCTGACTTCTAAGCTTTCAAGTAGGGCAAAATCTCAAAACCTTCATAGTTTTTGACAGTGCCCTATTTTTAAAAAATTTCTTCAAAGGTAATAGAAATCTGGGAAATTTCTGTGTGCTACAATATGGTAGAGTTTTGCATCTCATACAGTTTACTTATGCCAAAATAATTAACTTTTAAGCAGCACCATGTGTTATTAACACTTAAATGATTAAAAAATAAATCCTAAGATTAATTTTCTTAAAAATTTTACACTAAGGCCATTGAAAATTGATAGAGTTGAAGAAAACAATAGTGAATTTTATATGCTTTCTAAATTTACATTCCACATTTCAGAGATAGATGCTCAAAATGCAGAGGTAGTTAAATTTTCAGAGGGTGAGATATGTATTATAAGCACAGTGCTCTCTGAATATATAATGTCCCCATGCTGGATTTAAATCTAATTATGTGACAGTTGTAAAAATGGCTACCTTGTCGAGAAACACAAAGAAATCAAATTTATGCTATTCTCTGAAAAGTTACAGCATTGTTCTGAATTGTAAATCATAATGTTTCCACCTCTAGTGAGGTTCTTGGGAAAATGCAATTCTTCAGATATATTTATAAATCACCTTTCATCATAAAAATTTTTGAAATCATTTCCAAGCATAAGTAGGTAAAAAAAGTAAGAGTAGAACTTCACACAGAAAGTACTTGCTCATGAACATCTAGAAGAGAACAAATACATTGTTCTTAGCACTAAGTGTGCTGAAAATTATGATTGAACAAGTCAGGTTTGTACTCAACTCATATGATGCCAACATTTCCAGACCAAAAAAATTAATAAAATAAAATAAAAAACAGCCAGCAGAAGTCAGCAGGAAGAAAGACTGATGTCACTGATTTTACAAATGTGCATGGGGAAGGAAAAAGAGGAAAAAAGATTTCTACCTTCGTGAGCCACATGTATGATAATAAAAGTTCTCCCATAGTTTATATTTGGGTGTTGAATTTTACTTTTATTGAGTGACAAAAGAGAACATAATAAAATAAATTTGAATGCCATCACCTGAATGGAATCTGTTAAAGCTCATAGTTTTCAAATGCTAGCTATCCAATTTCATTCTCAGAACAAATTGAAACCGGTAGTGATATTTTCTTTCATCCCTTCAAAAATCAAAGAGCCTATTCCTAAGTATAACTGTAAACCTGAGCTTAAGAATCTTTTTAATTATACATCTTGTGAACAGCATATGAAATATTTTACTATGAAAAGATATATGATCAGAATACATTTTGGTACATATATTTATGTATATGTGGATAGATATAGAGGTACATATATGTATACAATTTTAAAAGAATGCACAATTAAAAGACAATGATATAGAAATATTTCTTATCTATGGAGTAATAATGTTTCACAACGTTTAAGAGGAAAAGCCACAAAGAAAAATAAAGAAGATGATATCACATTATTTTAAAGCTAGAAAGATTTTCTAAAGAGCTTTTTCCCACATTACTAAAGCATCTTTGAGATTTTCTTAGCCTGTAGGCCGATATTAATGGTTCTTTATAGCTAAGAAAAGAGAAAGTCCTTATTAGAAATATCTGTTCCTTAAAGTCATGTGGTAAATATATTGAATTTTGACAAATATTCTGGTCTTTCTTTCGGACTTGTCTTATGCTTGTAGTTATCTACCCTTTTTGAAGTAATTACAGTCATGTGATTTGCTTCAGTCAACTATATATAGACATACCTTGCGGTACTTCCTTACCAAAATTTTATTTTTTAAATTTATTTACTTTTTTTGAGTTGGAGTCTCACTCCATCGCCCAGACTGCAGTGCAGTGGCATGCTCCCGGCCAACACAGCCTCTACCTGGTGGGCTCCAGCGATCCTTCCACCTCAGTCTTCCAAGTAGCTGGAACCACAGGCGCCGCTACCACGCCTGGCAAGTTTTTGATTTATTGTAGAGATGAGGTCTCGCCAAGTTGACCAGGCAGGTCTCCAACCCGCGGGCTCAGGCAATCCACTCACCTCAGCCTCCCAAAGAGCAGGATTACAGGCTGAGCTACCAAGCCCGACTATCAAAATGTTAAAAAGCAGTACCTGATTCCATTTGCAGCTTCTTTGTTTCATTTTGTGTGCGTGTTTATTTCTTCTGCCATAACAGTTATGAAAAAATGTCCTGAACTGAAGTCAAGTGAACCTCTCACCTCAATCTCCCTAATTGCTGGGACTACAATTGTATGCCACTACACCAACTAATTAAAAATAACTAAATAATATATGGTCTAGCTATGTTTCCTAGGCTTAAGTTGAACTACTGACTTCAATTGATCCTTTTACCTCAGTCATTCAAAATGCTGGGATTACAAGCATGAGCCTTTGAGAGTGACCAGTAAAGACGTTATTAAATGTTTACCTCAATATGCATGAATGGCTAAGGTACTCAAGGTGTTCAG
>NW_006993383.1:11517-12501 GCF_000164805.1 Carlito syrichta
CCCATGCCATAGAGATGAGATAGACAAGTGGGACTTCATCAAACCGACAAGTTTCTGCAAAGCCAAAGAAACCACCAAGAGAGCAGGGACACAGCCCACAGACTGGGAAAAAGTATATGCCAACTGTATGTCTGACAAAAGCCTAACATCTAGGATCTACAAGGAACTCAAACATGCTGAAAAGAAAAATAACAAACAGCCCCATTACAAAATAGGCAAAAGATATGAATAGACAGTTCTCAAAATAAGACGTACGAGTGGTCAACAAACACATGAAAAAATGTTCATCCTCCCTAGTCATCAAAAAAATGCAAATTAAAACGACATTGAGATACCACCTAACTCTAGTCAGGATGGCTATCATCAATAACTCGAAAAACAACAGATGCTGGGGAGGGTGTGGCAAAGAGAGAACACTTATACTCTGTTGGTGCTAGTGTAAGCTAGTACAGCCTCTGCGGAAATCTGTGGCAATTCCTAAAAGTTCTAATAATCAACTTTCCATACAACCCTTTAATCCCCCTACTGGGAATATACCTGGAAGAACTCAAATCACTCTATAAAAAAGATACCTGCACACATATGTTTATCACAGCATTGTTCACAGTTGCAAGAACATGGAACCCACTGTGCTGTCCATCAAAAGAGAACTGGATTTAAAAAATGTGGTATAATGCACAGTACTTTACAGTGTGGCGGCCACCCTGCCCCTCTCTCCAGAGCCGGCCATAGCCTTATGTCACCGTGGGGGAAACTGAGGCCAGAACCTCCCTCGCCTAAAGCCACAAGCAGAGGAATGGGGCAAGTCTGGAAAGCAGAACCCGGCTGTCCTGCCCAGGAGAGACGGGGCAAGATGGCGACGGCATAGGTGAACTGGTGAGATTCTCTGAACGGACCAAGACTGCAAACTGCTGATAGACAGACTGTAAAGCAGAGGGAAAAGTGAACAAACCAGAGACCCTCATAAGGAAGAACAGGTCATTG
>NW_006993384.1:0-599 GCF_000164805.1 Carlito syrichta
GGGGGGGGGGGGGGGGGGGGGGGGGGGGGGGGGGGGGGGGGGAAGAAGAAGAAAAGGAACGAAAAAAGACACAGAATGACCCAGGAGGTGACTTTCTGTGTCTAGTATGGTGTCAAGTTTGTATGTTTACCTTAACGCTTTTTTGTGGTGACCATTGCTCCCCCTACCCCACTGTGCATTTCTCTCTCTTTCTCTCTCTCCCTTCTACCCTCATTGTTCCTTTATTTGTGATCCAAGTCTCTACTCAGGATTACATTTGCATTATATGTATGCAAATCATTTCAAACCTCGCAAAAAATAATAAATACACTTCTACTAAATGCCTTGATTCAGTGATTACTGGGCTGCATGGAGAAATAGTTAGGACAAGTGGGGTCAGGGGAGCCCTTCAGGGTGTTTCTGGACAGCAGCCACTTAGCAACTACCATGAAAGTACTTAAAAGTTGTAACAATTGCTACAATAGTACCAATTGCTACAATAGTACCAGCATGCGTCTGGTAAATATCAGTGCTGCCTTTCTTTTCTGTGTGTATGTGTAAACAGTCTTGCATTCAGAATTCCCTACCTAGGAACCAAGAAATTTAGAGTATACACTGAA
>NW_006993385.1:0-8414 GCF_000164805.1 Carlito syrichta
TTTCACAGACAGGAATTAGAGTTAGGCTAATGCATGCTCACTAAGCTTGTGAAGACAGAGTTTATATTTTGAGACTGGCAGATGCAGATTATCTATGTTCTCCTCTTAATCGTAGTAACAATTCACAAATATGGCCATCTTAGACTTGAGCCTCCCAATAGATACCATCCTAGCATTGTGTCACTCTCTAATGCATCTACCCTATTTGGTGCCTCAGCCTATATTGGGGTGGCTAAGTGATACCCACATCAAGGTAGAACAGTGAACACCACAGTGTGTTGATATTCTAGAATCTTTATCACTGTGACATCACCACTGGCTAGCACACAGCAAATGTCCTTCAGTGTTTGCTGCAACAAAGGAAGGCTTTGCTCTGGTCTACAGAAACAGCTCCCCATCCTTCCTCACCTGAGTAGCTGGTCCAGGTGACCTTCAAGAAAGGGGACAGAGTCCATGTCGAGCTTCTGGAGGTGATCCAGCTTGAGAAACTTAGAGGTGAATTGGGCAACAAACTCCTCCTTCTTTTCTGGGGAAATATAGGGAGAAACATAGATGTGGGAGAGGGCAAATTTGTGGAGATTACGCATCTGACCCAGGTAAGGAGCAAACCGTGCCAGGGTGGACAGTGTCCAGGTGTAATTCACTTCTACCTCCTGGATACAATCCAGATCAACCAGTTTTAGGGCCTTTCTGATATTTTTGATGGACATTGCAAAGATCTTCAGGTTCTTACAGCATATGTGTAGTAAACCTTTTCTCAGCTTGGCCCACAGAAAGAGGAAGATAAAGAATTCATCTAAGGTTCTTTCCTTGAGATGCAGGTCTATGAACACCTTCAGTGGCTGCTGCCTTCCTCTCCCCGGACAATCCTCCACTGGTTTTCTCCTGCTCATGGCCTTTGGGGAGCACACAGTGGCTCCTGACCATACACTCCAGAAGTTCTGATCAACATTCCGTAAATCCAGCACTTGCAGTTTCCACCTCCTCCTTGGGGGAAAAAAGAGAGATTCTCAGCATTTTGACCAGAAATCCACCTCTAACCTAAGCTTATGCTCCACACCGTGGACACTGGCTGTTTCCATTCCCGCATGTGCTCCCTCTCCCTGACTTTACTCCATTCTCTTTCATTTTTGACGAAGCCTGGCCTCCACTTCCAGTACCTTTAAGTTCCATTGGGAGGAGTGAGATTTCTGTTCCCTCAGTGGTCCCTGCATGGTAAGTAGTCCTATTGTCAGGGAACTCTTTCCAAGAAGAGGCTCAGCAGGTCAGGGCCTCTCTGGATTTCCTCACTGGCACCATCAGAAGTCTCTGGTCTACCCTCTGACCCCTACTCTAACTGACCCAGCTGTCCCTTCCCAGAACTCCTGGACCCTTCCTAGTAGGACATCAGGATCACCTCACCTGGAGTGAATATTCTGGGAAAGCAGCCCATCAAGCCCATCCAGCACAGTTTTTAAGATCTCCAGTTGAGGTGTCTTCATCAGGGAGCCCAGAGGAAGCCTGGGAAAGGGCCAGGCCTGCACCATTGCCTTCAGTGTCTCACTGCGTCTCCTGGTAAATGCCTCCATGAACAGAGGTGGAAAGAGCTCCACAGGCAGCTCCTTCAGAGCAGAGATGACCATGGCCTCCTTCTCCAACAGGCTCTGCCCTGCCAGTTCCAGGAGTCTGGGTGGGGTCTGGATGCTCATCATGATTCTGCAATGAAAGGAAATCTGGGGATCCATTCAGAGAAAAGACATTCTGATCAGGCCACACCTACACAACCCCTTCTTTTCCTTGGCCAATCCCCCTGCTCTGACAGCTTACCCCAATTTCACTGAACACTCAGTGGTCACAGAGACATACTTTTACCCCTGCTGTTACGTGTGGAAAATCTTTCCACAAGTGCCAATGAGGTACAAAGTGGCCACCAGCACATTCACTTCCATCGAGTGCTCTACTTGATTCCATTCAAACTGGGAATTGGGTCAGCAGAGATTAAAGTCTATTGCTCTACCCTATTTGAGGATATTACTGGTTACCACTCAAGCCCCTAGGAAAATGCACGTGAGCGTGTCATGTGGCCCAACACAACCCACATTCTCAGTTCCTAACCTGGCTGGGAATAATTAAGGAGACGTTCCTATGATAAGTTTTCATTCCTTTTCATTTTTAAAAACTAAATGAGGAAATGTAAAAGTCATGTTAAGTATTATTGAGCATGGAGAAATGAGAGATGGAAAACATTAGCTCTCGGATGTAGAGCCCTACGCACATGCCTTACACTTTTAGAAATCATTGCTTAGAAATGTAGCTAGAAGGAGTAGAGCCCATATTTAGAACAAGACCTCATTATTAAAAATATTGTATAGGATATTTTTAAGGTTTTCATAAAATGAAAGTTTATACTGCAAAACCACAAAGTCAAGTAACCATATTTTAAAAGCACACAAAATACATGCATAAAAGTCAAGAAATAAAATTCCAGTCAATTATTTTTAATTTTTCTAAAAAATTCTAACTAGTGAAGCAATTTTAAAATGACATGAACCAAGCTCAAACTGAAATGTTTAAGAGGAAGGCAGCACTACACTTACAGGCAAAATCAAAGGCTTATATTTTTCATTTTTAAAAAAGGCATAAAAAAGAAAATTCTGTCTTTTCCATTTGGACATCTAGCTGATGACTGATCATAATGTTGAGTCTTTATGGTGGGCCAGGACTTACCAGATTGATGTGGTTGAGAGGGGGATCACACCTCACAGAAACCAGACAGTGACTCCAGGCTCCAAACTTCTGGATCTCCCCAGCTGCTCTTCGGATGTCCTTGTTGACCTTCCTAACATGCCACCTCTTTTCAACTGGTGGTTTCCAATCAGAAAGTGATATCTGATTAAATTCCTGAATCTCCACCCACTTAATCCTGATTAGGTTTTTAAAATTTTCCCCAGATTAATTTATATCAACAGATAAGTAATCTTGAAAAGGAAAGGATTAGGATTAGGAGGAAAATGAAGAAATCATAAATTGATGAATACCAAAAACATCGATGGGGTTTTACTAATATGTGAACTTTACGTTCTTAAGTGTGAGACACAGAAGGGTTCAATCTCTCCCTGACATTAGGCAGGTGATCTGCTGGACTCAGGTGATTTTTTCTGCCTCAGCCTTCCAAGTAACTTAAACTATAGGCACATGCCACCATGCCCGGCTACTTTTATTTTTAATTTATTGTAAAGTTGAGGTCTCTCCAGTTGCCCAGGCTGGTCTCAAACCCATAGGCCTAGGCAATCCTCTCACCTTGGCCTCTCAAAGTGCTGGGATTATAGGCATGAGTCACCGCACCCAGCCTTTTTTTTCTCTGAGTCAGCATCTTACTCTGTCATTCAGGATGGAGGACAGTGGCATGCTCATGATTACCGCAACCTCGACCTACTGGGTCAGGAGATCCTTCTGCTGCAAACGTCCAAGTCGCTGGAACTACAGATACGTGCCTCAACACTTGGCTTTTTATTATTATTATTATAGAGGTGAGATCTTGTCAAGTTGCCCTGGCTGGTTCAAACCCCTGAGCCCAAACAATCCTATCCTCTTGCTTTGGCCTCCCAAAGTGCTGGGATTACAGGCTTGAGCCACACACCTGGCGTGAGGCACATTTTGACACTTGTTTTGTTTTTGTGTGGATATCTAGTCATTCACACAATGTTTGTTGAAAAGAGTTTTCTTTCCCCCATTGAATTACATTGGCATTTTATCCAAACTGTCTACATAGATGTGAATGTATTTGTGGATTGTCTCTTTTGTTCCTGATACGACATAACATGGAATCAATATACTCAGTGAGTCACCATTTTACCATTGCCTAGATCTGTCATGTTTTTCTAGCAGTTCACTTTAATTTACCTTCTAATTACTAGCCAAGGCTAGAACCGGTTTCTTGGAGGTAGCTATTGATAATTGTTTTGCAACCCCCTCCCCAGCTTAGTTTGCACTAATTAACTTTTCTATTTCCAATATTTGCCTCCACCCATAAGACCCAAGTTGATCTAATCAGCCCTTTGTGGCCTCACACAGACTCCATCATCATTGCAACCATCATGTGACTAAGCCACCCATCTGCCTGCCATCCATCACCTGATGTCAGTTCCTGTGTGTACCTGTACTCTGTGATAACAGGGCAATCACCTTGATAACCTCTCTCATCAAAGGGAAAGTTTAAAAGGATTCTACTCTGAGTGACTAGTCTTCATTGTTTTACTAAATGCTGGTGTGGCCATGTGCTCTTAGAGCTATGGCCACCGCCATGTTTCCTAAGCTAAAAATTTCCAGCTAAGAATTGTTTAGGATAATGAAACAAGTAATCAGAAGGGAAGACAATTACAAGAGGGGAAAGAAAGTATTTGAAAACTGGCTAATACAGAATCTTAATGAAAACTATAAGTTCTGCTTCTCTGTGTGTCTGTATGTCATGTGTATATACACGTTACACATATGTGATATTTTTATACTAAAGTATATAACAGAGCTCTGATTAGTTGGTTTGGAGAAAAAGTAAGTGCCTAAATCAAATATATTATCAGAAAAGTAGACCCTAACCCAAATGTTCTTTAGTTCATGTGACTTAGAAAATCTTTGATAAATAACACCAATTTAATATTGTTGGTTTCATAAAAACAGTTGTGTCATCTGATCAGCAAAATAGTGACTGACTAACAGGCACATGCTGTAAAAATGGTTAATAGAAAAATAACTTCAGGTGATTGTTAGTTTTGTTCAATAACTTATAAAATCTTCATAAATAGCTTAAACATAATTTTTAAAATGAGTAAATTAGACTTGGTACTTCCTATGAGGCTGAGTTGGGTAAGCAGCCTCATCTTCCCCAGCATCCTGGGTATTGACCAAAATGTGGTCAGAACAACCTTGCTCTTGGGGAAAACTTCCATGGCCTCCCCGGGGAGTGTCTGCAGAGCCACACAGTCAGGATGAGCAAGTTAAGCCTAGAGCTGTACAATGGCCCTCTGGAGACTTGTGGTCTCAGTGTTCTCCACCACAGACTTTCCCAGCTTCGGGATGAGCTGAAGGAGACACTGAGGGACTTAGGAATTCCTAAGAGGGTCTTGTTCTGTACCATCCCCTCCCCTCACTGTGGCAACAGTGAATTCTATGACTTGGAGCCCTACCAGTACTGCTGTTGGATGCCTGCCTAGTTTGGGGCATATCTCAAAAGCGTTCTTCAGTTTACTTGAAAATTGTCTAGGGTGTAGGTAGCATGAGCATAAGACCCATTCTTTCAGATGTTTTCTTGGTATGAATGGGAAACAGAAAGGTGATGCAGAAAGTAGGGGGCAGGCCCCAAGGGGAATGTTGACCTTGAGAGCAAATGGGACCTTTGGGGACATGTGTCCTGTAGAGTCAGAAATAGGAATCGGAATATCTAAAGTAGGATTTGCACTTGAGAATCACATGAAGAGTTAGTTCTGCGTGAATCATATAAGGAAATGGTCATTAATAAAAGGAACATCATTGCAAATTCTCTGGTGTCCTCCATGATCGTTTAACTTGTTTGAGCAATTTATACCTTGGGAATTGCCAGTTACTGATGAGGAGAAAAGAAGCACTGAGATGTCTGTGATTAATCATGTTTGTCTCTAGGAAGTCAAGGTGTCAAAACAACGTTCGACCAATTGGATCAATTCTCTTCCATTCCTTTCTTCCATCTGGACATTGGTTATCTTGCTATTTTCTGCAGCTGTTCAGTGTGTTAATACACACCATGTGGACACACGGTACATGGAGCATTCTAAGTGAGTAAGCATGACCCACTGGAGTAAAGCCCTTTCAATGTCTCTCAGTGATAATCAGATGCTGAGACCCTTTTCCCTCCTAATAAGTGGATCCAGAAGAATCAGTTCCTGGAATGCTGGGAAAGGGCTTCAATGCACAGGGTGTGGTTCTATGCCCTGGGAGGGGACATCCACACTGGAAGGGGGGGGTACCAAAAAAACCTCAGAATTTATTTATGAAACATTATGTATTTATTTTTACATGTTTAAGCTTTGGTCACTTTCAAAATACTTCCTGTTAGATGCAGAAGTATTTTGTCCTGGTCAGAAGAGTTTTTTGAACTCATCATTTTGGATGCCCTTTAGTGCTACTGCCATTTTTTTTTCACCTCTTCCACATCAGCAAAACATTTCCCTTTGATAACTTTGCTCATCTAAGGAAACAAGAAAAAGCCACTGGAGGTGAGATCAGGTGATGAGAAAGGGTGGGGTATGGAGATCATTTTGATTTTGATCAAAAACTGGTAAACACTCAGCACAGTGTTGTCAGGTGTGTTATCATGGTGATAGAACCAGCCATCTGCCTGCCATAACTAGGGATGTTTCTTCTGTAAACTGTGACACAATCTTCTCAAAACTTCCACATAAAAACTTTGATTGACCATTTGATCCAGAAGAACAAATTCTCTACAAGGAGTGTTCTACAAGGTGCCCACCTCCAATCAATAAGTCCTGGTTTGGGGGGGTTCACACTGTTTATTGTCTGCAATCTCAGGACATTACAAACTCATGGCCGTCAAGTTGGTGGATAACTGCCCTTTCTGAATAAAATTAGTTGTTTCTACTAAAAATGTCCAAATCACCCTATAGCAAAATACTAAAATGATAAGGCATGCAACATGTTTTAAATGTTTCTATATGACATTCACAAACTTACCCTTGGGGAGGAGCTAGTTCAGGACAATGAAATATCTCAACATCTCCCTTCTCCAGTCAAGGAGGCTAGCGTGGCATGTTTTGAAATTTATGTATCAACCAGGCATGGTGGCTCACACCTGTAATCCCAGCACTTTAGGAGGCAGAAGTGAGAGGACTGCCAGAGCCCAGGGATTTGAGACCAGCTTGGGTAACTTGGCAAGACCTCATCTCTATAATAAATCATAAAATTAGTCAAGCATGGTAGTGTGCACCTGTAGTTCCAGCTACCTAGAAGGTTGAAACTGAAGGATCATCTTAGCCTGGCAGATCGAACTGCAGTGTCTGTGAGATTGCCATTATACTCTAACCTGGGTGACAGAGTGAGACTCCAACTCAAAAAAAAAAAAAGAAGAAGAGAAAGAAAAAAAGAAATAAAGAAAAGAAACGAAGGAAGGAAGGAAGATAGAAAGAAAGAAAAGAAAAACCTACTGGACCTGAGATCCTGGGTCTCCCCTCACCCCCTTCTACTTCAAAAATATAAATTCCATGGGAGACTTTTACAAAAAGATATTGAGTGAGTTGAAGAAATGAATAAGTAGTATCTATGTTTATGATTTTACATGAGTGGAATTATTTTGCATGTGTTATTCTGTACTTGGGTTTCCTGTTTTCACTTGATGATGTCGACATCACTAATTTAATGTGGCCCATAAATATTTAAGTCATTACTTGTTTTTTTAATTATTAATTCTCAATGTAAAGATGTGGGATACAATTCAGGGTTAGGTAAACAATCATTGATCATGCAGGTACCCCTGTTAATAAGGCATGCCCCTCCCTGCCCTAGCAGTTTCCACCCCCATCAACAGTTTCCCATAACTGCCAGTCGCTTTATTATAGAATTATAATTGTTCAAGGTCCTCTTATGAGTGAGAACATATGGAACACTGTTCTTTGTTTCTGTGATAAATTACTTCAAGAGAATGAACCTAAGAAACATTGTTTTTTTTAACTTGATATTTCTCATCCTTCCAAACCTCAGGGAGCCAAGCCCAAGCTCTAGGAGGTGCCCTTGATCCTTTGCTTACCCTTACACCTCTCGTCCACTCCAAGTATAAGTCCCATCTATTCCACCTCCAGGACATTCTCATGCTGTCCTGGCCACTCAAGTGCAAGCCATGACCTCCCTTGGGTCAGCACAAGTTCCCATGGATGTCCCTGCCTCCTTGTTACCTCCTCTATGAAAATAATCCTCACGGCCACCACAGACACTGGAGAACAGGACTTAGGTAGCATCACGGTCCTACTCACGAAGCCCCTGCCTGGGCTGCATCTCTCAGGCCTTGTCTCCCTATGTCACTTCACAACTTGCCACTTCACAACATTGGGACTGAGTGCTGTGGCTTATGCCTATAGTCCCAGATACTTGGGAGGCTGAGGCAGAAGGATTGCTTGAGTCTAGGACGTTGAGTCTGTGGTGAGCCATGATCATGCCACAACACGCCAGCCTGGGCAACAGAGTGAAACCCCAACTAGATAGATAGATAGATAGATAGATAGATAGATAGATAGATAGATAGGCAGATAGATAACTACAACATTGATCTTCTCATTTTCTCTGTTTTCACTCTAAAGCTGATGAGTAGAGATACTGTCCATCTTGTGCTCTAAGTTGGCAGCCCACCAAGGACAAATGTTGGTTGAATTAGGCAGGAGGAGGCTGATGTCTCC
>NW_006993386.1:0-569 GCF_000164805.1 Carlito syrichta
ATCTGATTTTAGTAATGATATCTGTTCTTCCATGCATAATTTATTCTCATTATGATAAAAACATTCATTTGTATACTGCTTTTTGTGACTATTTTGATAGTGTACTGAACAGTGTCACCTAGCAGACTCCATAGTGAAGGAGAAATCCTTTGTGTTTGAATTTCTCTGCATGAAATTCAATGCCAAATACCTTTTAATTCTTTTTCTTTTTGCCTAAACGCCAGATACTTGTATGTCAGTATACACTGTTCCCCTAGATTAAAAGACTCACCTGACATCCAGAAAGTTTTCACAGTTCAGAATCAGGGTCCTTACAATTTGAAATGTTATTTAGTGCTGCCATATTTTACTTTGAATGATAGGTGCTTCACTGTCTAAGCACAGGCTTCTGTGTTCTCACTGAATCTCCCTGTGCTTCACGTGAGGCCATGAGGACTCACCACCTGTGTTTCCCAAGTGGCTGTACATTAAGTGGGAAAAAAAAGAGAAGATTCATTAAGAATGTGGACAAGATATTCAATCAGTAATACACATATCTGGAGTCTTCAGGGCTACAGGGAAATGTCTTG
>NW_006993387.1:0-1046 GCF_000164805.1 Carlito syrichta
CTTCTCATGAATGCGATGTTTTTGTCTCACCTGCCCTTGTTTGCACTTTCTGGAAAGCGTGTCTGCACCGCAGCTCAGTGGGGTGCCTGTCCCCTCAGGCTCTGTTTTCTACTGTCCTCAGGTGCACACACATGCTTTCTCACTTGGTAGATTCATCCAATATCTAATAAGCACCTCGAGCTTACTAAGTCCACAGGGTCCAGCCTCTCTCCTGAAAAGGATTCTTCCTCGGGGCCTCCCAAGTCTAGCTGGCATCTCCAAGTCCTGGCCGCTCCAACCACTCCACTACTCAAGCCAAAACATGGAGGAGTCCCCATAATTCTCCGTCCTCCGACCCCTCCTCCCCAGCCAAATCGTTGGCAAGTCCTGTTGGTTTTACCGCCACCGTCTATCCCAATGCTCCACCCACTCTCATCCTCCAGATCTTAGCCAAGCCACTGTTCTCCAGAATAGGCCAACTCTCTTGCCAGCATCACTGCTATAAAACGCCCAACTGACCCTTGGCTAGGATGTGGTCTCCCACCATGATCCCACAATGGAGTCAAGACACATGTCGTCCTCTCCCCAAGACTCGCCAGTGCTCTTGGGGACACCGAGAATAACATCCCAATTCCTTCACCTTGACTACAAGAGCCACACCATCTGTCCTATGCCCACTGTGTCACCTGACACAAGTCTCTCCCACCCCTGGGGGACCCCTGCCTCGGACTCTGGCCACCCTCCTACTCTGCTTCTATGACCTGCGCAGCAAAGGCTTTCTCCCTGGCCTCTGCCCTGGAGATAGCTCTCTCTGGAGCACGCCTACGCCTCTTCTGCTCTTCTAGAAAACCTTCACATTTCAGCTCCATCGTCATCTCCCAGCTTACCTGAGATTCTTGGCCGGGACACCTCTTTGCATCAGCTCCGCTAGAATATGGACTCAGAGAGTCGGAGCCTTGGCTGTCTTGTTCACCTCAGTAGCCCAGGGCATAGCACCGAGCCAGGCGCCTGGTAGGCACAGTAAGTACCTGCTAAGTGAGTAGACAGGAGATTTAAAAGCAGTAGGC
>NW_006993388.1:0-618 GCF_000164805.1 Carlito syrichta
TGAGCCTAGCAGATTGAGGTTGCAGTGGCTGTGAGTATGTCATTACACTTCAGCCTGGACAACAGAGCAAGACTCTTACTCCAAAAAAAAAAAAAAAAAAAAATTTCTTCTAATTTTTCTACCATTCTTCCAAACTCATATTTAACAAGATCACATTGGAAAAATAGGATTGGGGACAGGGTAATCGTGTGCAATCTTTTATGGAGGCAGAATGCATTGTCAGGTAACATCTCTTTTTGATTAAGAGAAGAAATCTCTCAACTACAATAAGATTTTAATTTCTTCTTAGTATTCCCATTTAAGCAAAGATATCTCATTTCTATTTCAATATTAGAAAACTATACATTAGGAAGTGTAGGCAGCATTGTTTCAATTTACTCTCACACATTCAGAAAGTAAGAATAATATTAGAAAAGATAATTGGACATCTCATGTCAAGAGATAGTTCCACATTACCTAATCATGTAATGAGTGTAAATGGATTAAAAAACAAGATCCAGTTATAGACTGCCTACAAAAGACTCACTTCAACTTTAAGAATACACATAGACTAAAAGAAAAGGGATAGAAAAATCCAATGACATTTTTCACAGAATAGAAAAACAACTCTAAAATTTT
>NW_006993389.1:0-864 GCF_000164805.1 Carlito syrichta
AAAGATTCTATACACACCTTCTTTAGAAAAAATAGCTGGGCAGAGACTGATTGCTTGGTACATCAATGTTTAAATATTGTTGAATTTCTGTCATTTGAAAATAAGCTTTGTAAAAATTGTAAATTGTGGGCAAGCGGTGGTGGGGAGGTAGGATTGGCAGTAGAGGAAATCTGCCTGAAGAAGGGAAAGGCACACTTCATCAACAGGGGTAACTACACATTGAATATTTGTATACCTAACCCTGAATTTTATCCCACAATTTTAGAATAAAATAAAATAAAATAAAAATGTACTATAATTAAAAGAGAATTTTAATTACAAACCATAATTTGCATTAAAGGAGATGGAGACCTAAAAATAAATACAAGATTTTGTAAGGGGAGTGTTTTCACCATAAAACATTTTCAACATTAAACAAGAAGCAAAATATAGAGGCACAATATATTGAAACAACAAAAAATATATTTTTAAAATGGTCATTACATTTGTCAAAAAAATTCCAAAACCGTTTGATAAAATTTGAAAAGTTGTTCCTGAAATGAATGAGAAAAGAATGGCACACATTTACAGAGCAGCTCCAAATTAGAATATGGAGACAGAGAATGGCTGCTCGGAGAAAAGGAAGGGGATTATGTGGGTGTTGGAAAGACCAGGAGGGAGAGTGTGGATGTTGCCCAGCCCTACTTGCAAATGTGTATTTATTCAGTCTTCACTCTGCAGTGAACAGCCCACCTTCCATGCTTGTCATCACAACTCAATCTTTGACTCATCCTTTGACCAACTTCTCCTGTTTGGAAGAAGGGATTCTAAGAACAGGTGGATAGAAACGATATAAAACTTGGATATTACCCAGAAATCCACCTA
>NW_006993390.1:0-25959 GCF_000164805.1 Carlito syrichta
GCCCTGGGGACCTGGCTTCATTACCATGACATGATTACCCAGGTTGTGATTTACTGCCTGCCCTGCCACAGAAATGTTCCCCCTAGGGACCCAGGGGCAGTAAGTAATACTTCTCTGTGTTGCAGCAACTCTCCTGATGGCAGAAACAGACCCACCTCCAAGGTACGTGGCACGGTTGGGACTGCCCTGCACCCACCAGCTGTGGCGAGGGCTCTGTTGCACCATCCCCTCGCCCGGGTGAGAAACCCAGCTCGGGTGCCTCCTGCTTTTACCATGGTTAGAGAGCAGTGGGCTTCTCTTGGGCCACTTGTTTTCAAATATGTGCCGTTGCAATCACTCCCAACTTGGTGCAAGCTCTGCATGGACATTCTTCCCAGCAAAGTCTTTAGCTTCTGCTGGAGAGATCATGCCATGCACAGTCCCACCTGCTCTGCCTCCACACTCTGCACCACCCTGGCACTGGGACTCATGGAAGCCAGACACTCCAGGGAGCCAGCTCTCACCCATGGAACTCTGAAATGTCCCCATCTAATGACACCAAGAGACGTCTTGAGAAATTCAGGCAGAGCTCCAGGTGTGGAAAGGATAAAGAAGAGGACGAAATAGACCCAGTGCAGAAACTGAGGTTTTCTAGAAAGGAATTTGTACATTGTCCTGGTGTCATGAGTCCTGCCGAGAAGATAGATTCTCTTTATTCTGTCCTTTTTCATGGCAAGGGGATTTAAACCTTTGGATTAAGAGAAACTCAAGATAATTTAATTTCATTCTTCTACTTCTTCCCAGATAAATAATCCCAGAAAAAAATATGAGCTGCCACTCATATAATGGACCTTGAACATCCAATGTAATACTATAAGAAAATGACTGATGGTACTGGGAAACTATGGGGGGGAGGGGGATGGGATTAACAGTAGCAAATATCTGTCTGGGGATGGGAAAACACCTCTTATCAACAGGGTGCCTGAATGAAATGTAATTGTACACCTAACCCTTAACTGTACCCCACAAAACCATAATAAAAAATATTGATTAATTAAAAAAAATATGAGCTGCCCTTGTCTTTCTTCTAGAAAAGTGCTCTACACCATCCTTTATTACAGGACCTCACCCCTCGTGCCTCGGCTCATTGATTGCAGAATAGATGGTTGTGTTTAATCTACATGATCAAAAATATTTCTCCTAGAAGGGGAATCCTAAAAACTGTTAGCTGGGCCAAAATAAAATTCTTAAAAAGGAAAAGGAGAAAGAAATGTGTGTTGGGCTTAGGTTTGGGGGACAGAAGGTAGAAGAAACTCCACCTGATTTTTAGGCGTTTTTTTTCTACCACTGTAGCTGGCATCTGGGCAGTCTCTACATACTTTTCTGCTCTGCCCCATTGGGGACTCAGCTGTTGAAATGGGACAGCAAGAGCAGACACTTACCAAGCTCCTGCCAGCACCAGGCCCATGCTAAGAACGTTCTGTGTTTCACCCCCGCCTAGCAGTTGTGCTGCTGTTATTTCCACTTAGACAGGGATGCTGAGGCCAGGGAGGCCACACAGATGGCAACGGAGGGGCTGGATTTGAAACTGGGCAACCCAAAGCTGCCTTCATACCCCCATGTCAGTCTACTTGGGCTGTCACCTGCTGCACAGTGTGTAAGTATCTGGGCCCCCTGATCTCTTTAGATACCATTGAGAAGCCTTTTCTTCTCCTTTTCTCTTTTTACTCTTTGCCTCTTCCTGTAGAGTCACCTCCTGTCACTAGTGGAGCAGTCAAGGAGAGAGCTCAGTGTCTAGATACACGCTGAGGCCTGACTCTGGTCAGTCATCCCCACCCAACTCCCCATCATCCTCCTCCTCCTCCCCCCAGTCCCTTGCCCTCCTCTCTGAGTCCCTGCTACCTTCGCCACTTCCTTGTTACCCTCACCACCTCCCTCTCTGTCTGGAGTTGAGATGTGTGGGCCGGAACCGCATGCCTGCAGAAGTCTCAGATTCTTTACACTAGAGGCCCTTCCTGCCCGTGGTGTTGCAGGTGTGAGCCCATGTCTTGGGGGAGTGTCAAGATGTATGAGCGGTCTGTGGCTGGGCTGTCAGGCCACAGCGAGTCATGTGAAAAGCAAGCTGGGAACGTATGGAACAAATAGTCACTTTATGGAACCCAGGACATGGCGGTTTGATAGGCGAGTATGCACTTGGAGCAGCAGGGATGAGGGGCAGTTCTCACGGGAGAGTCTGCCTTTGTCTCGAGGTAAGAAGTTTCATCTCTCCCCCATTATCATCATTATTGTTGTTAGAATAATTACACAACAATCACCACTGATGAGACCTGGGCTTATGGAGAACCTTTCATCTAAAAGTTCAGAGTGATTTACTGTGTCATCCCCACCAGAGCGATAGGAGGGCATAGAGGCTCAGTCATTCTGGGTCTCGTCTTCTGGGAAACTGAGGCCTTAGCAGATACAGGGCTACATCTGAGCCTCAGCACAGGCGGCTGGGCTATGTCGGGTGCTGACATCTCTTCTGGGGTGTCTACTGTCTTGCTCCCACCAGGGCCCTGCCCGGCACTCACGTCCTCCCAGGCGGAGGCAGGCAGGCCCTGAGTGTGGCCGTCAAGCCAGCTGGTGGGCTTGTGCAAAATCAGTCGCTCACAGATGACCGGGCGTGAGTCAGGCCCTTCAAGGGCTGACCCACCCTGCTTTGGTCCTGCCTGGAGTCTGCTTGCAATCTGGTTCCTTTTTCGTGAAGGCTGGCGTCCTTTCTATGAAATCTTTCTTCATGTCATGGCCTTGTGAGCCTTGAGAAGGAGCAGCCAACGTTCCCAAGTGTTTGCTGCCTCCACTCCAGCAGGACAGAATGGAAGGGGCATTCCCGTGCTGGGGAGGAGCAGGCAGCTCCTGCCCTGTATGCCAGACAGCTTTGGCCAACGCAGTGCACCAGGATGCAGCCCTTGAAAGCGGTCACCATGTGGTGGCTTCAGAGGGGGAAGCTGTCCTCAGACAAGCCCCCTGTGCTGTCTTTGCCATCTCTACCCCACATGGTGACCACCCCCTCCTGCGTGGATGCCAGTGCAGGTCCCTTGTGTCCACACCCTGGTGCTTTTTGTGCAGTGATAGCATGTTTGGCCCTGGAGCCAGGAGAGGCTCCAAGAGTGCTCCAAGGAATGAAGCCCAGAAAGGGCCACCACACCTGCCATCTACTCAAAACCAATCCCTGCATAGATTACCGCATGGTGCATTTTTCCAGTGAGTTTGTCTTTAGAATTGTGTTATGGAAGCTAGATGCCAGCTAGGGGAGAATTGGCAGAGGGCCAAGTCCCAGGAAAACAGAAAGGGTGTTTCTGGCACAGATTTGACCTGTGTTCCCAGCAGGCTCTCGTTTTTTGGACAGATGGGAGTGGGAGGCTCTGATTTGCTGTTGTAGTTGGATCCTCAGTGGCCAGGATTGGTGAACATCCCCAGAGGGAACCATTCACCTGCCGGGTGGAGGGCCATGGCCAGCACACAGGCCCGGAATGCTGTGCTCCAGTGGCCCTGCCCTGGTCTCCAGTCGTCCCGGGAGGCACAGAGGCCTGGGCCCCATTCCCATTGATGAGATGAAGCAAACTGAGGGACGAGAACTTGACTAGCCAGGCCAGCATGAGACAGTTTAGCGAGTCTTGGCCCTGCTGGGGTTCTCCTCCATGTTGAGCCCCACTAGCAGGTGCTGTGGCCTCTGAGGAAGAAAGAAACAGGCAAAAGCTATAACCCCCTCTTGCTGACTCATGCTCTGTATTCTTTCAAGAGGCCACCAAGGGCAGGATTATACAGTCCAAGAGAGCTTCACAGCCATGCTGACGGCAACCCGGCCAGCACTGAATGCCACACTGGCCTCGACAACGTTTCCTTTCAAAACAGCAGGTCTGTGACCACAGACCCTCAGGAGTGTACCTGGCTGAGGGAAGGGGCAGAGGGGTGCTCTCCATTCCCTAAAGGTCCCAGAGCTTACCAGGCACTATCCAGAACAGGAACAGTCTCTCATGTCGAGGAGCTCCTGCCACCTCCACAAGAACAATGTGGTCATGGGCCCTCCAACATCCTGGGGCTTTGCGGAAATAAAGTACATGACTATAAATAGATAATAGATATTTGTAGCTCCCATCTGCTTGCCCTCAAGGTTTATGATGATGCCTCCATTTGTTTTTGGATGACTCCCCAGTTTATTCTGGGGTGATTCCTCCATTGCTTTTGGGGTGATTCTGTAGTTTGTTCTGGATGTCTCTCCTATTCTGGGATGACTCCCCCATTTGATTTAGAAAGACTCCCCCAATTTGTTTTGGGATGATGCCCCCATTTGTGCTGAGATGACTCCACCATTCATTCTGGGATGATGCCCCTCCCCCATCAGTCTTGGGATGACTCTTCCATCAGTTCTGGGATGACTCCCCAGTCTGTTCTGGGATGACCCCTGTTTGTTCCAGGATTACTCCTCCACTTATTTTGGATGACTCCCCCAATTTGTTTTGGGATGACTCTTCCATCTGTTCTGTGGTGACCTTCCCCCATCTGTTCTGGGGTATCCCCTTTGTCTGTTTTGGGATGACCCCCCCCTTGTCTGCTGTGGGATGACCCCCCATTTGTTCTGGAATGGCTCCCTTTTTGTTTTGAGATGACTCCCCCATCTATTCTGGGGTGATTCCCCAATTTATTTTGTGATTACTCCCCCAGTTTGTTTTAGGATGACTCCTCCATCTGTTCTGGGATGACTTTCTCAGTTTGTTTTAGGATGTGGGATGACTCTCCCATCTCTTCTGGGATGACCTCCCCCCTCCCCTGTTTGTTTTGTAATGACCCCTCCCTCCACTGTTCTGGGTTCTCTCCCTCATTTCCTCTCCAGGAGGCCAGATTTCCTACCTTCTGAAGCTCCATGGTGACCTTGGTTGTGAGGAGGTGAGGTGCTTGGAATGGCCAAGGTTTGTGGTAGGAAGAAATGAAGACAGAAAACGCAGTGTGCAGTCATGATTTTTTTTAAAAAGACACCTGGTACCAGCACAGAGACACAAACAGTTCTGAGGCCTTGGATTCGGATGATAGCAAATGGGAGCAGCCCCGTGGCAGGATGTCTGCTCACTGGGCTCTGCCACGCATCGGGACTGTGCAGGCTGTGGACGTGCTTGCTCCTGACTGCGGGCATGAGAACCTGCTCTAAGGATGCAGCAGGCTGAGGAGGCTGGTTGTGACCCCAGCCTGGGCTCAGAAACATGGAGTGGAAGCAAATTTCAGAAACTCAGGTGACCTAAGTGCCACCAACAACCTAAGCAGGGGAGTTCTGGAACCGTGCCCCATGACTGGGTCACTGAGACTCTCTGACTGTGGCTTGCTGCTTCATGTTCTCGTGTGCAGCGCCTGGGGCATCAAGAAGTGTAGCTCTTCCTTCCCACGCCCTCCCTCCCATTGTGTGGAGCCCTGGTGATAATAAAGACGGCCAGCGTCTCTCAGGCACTTTCTAAGGTATGTGGTACCATGCTGGGCCTGCATGTACCTTAGCAATCCTGCCATAGTCCCAAAAGGCGGAGCATCACTATATCCATTTTACAGGTGAAGAAACTGAGACTCAGAGAGACTAAGAATCTATCCTGTAGCCATGCCATGAGCAGGTACTGGGAATGCGCTGCATCTGTCCACAAAGCCCATAGGCACACCTCCCCTAGTATACAACACCGTTGTAGACAGATGCATTTTTGCATCGCAGTAATTTAAGATTTCTGTTGTCATAGACCCCTTTCCCAGGAAAATGTACCTACGTGCAAACACATAAAATTTCAGCATGTGACTACAATGCCTCCCCATCCGATCTACACCCTGTATGGACCCTGCTAGACATCCATGGGTATAAGAACATGTGCTGTAGACGATGCTTTCAGAGCTTATAAATACACAAGAATGCTAACATCTCACTCGGTGGGCCATGTGTTCACATATGTGATGTGTATGTGCTTGTAAAGATACTACACTTATGGAAATTAGACTTACCCCATCTGAACATTTACAAGCTAGATTTCTGCCGGGTGAATCTTGAAACCATGAATTCCGGATCTGCTCATGTGAGAAATTGGTGATTTGTCTAGTCATTTTGGTAAGTCCCACAGACCTTGTTGAGAAGAACAACTGAACAGAAAGAATAAGATTCTGTTGTGTCTTTCATACCTTTTACCCATCTTGTGGAAACCAACTGAGGTCAGAAGGATTCTTGACGCTGAGTTCCTGCTGCTGCTTCTGTGGCACCCTGGTGTTTTCACTGCTCTCAGATCTTCATTTTATGAGGAGGCAAAGGGAGGGCATGAAGCCTGTGTGCCCTGGAGTTTGACTCTTGGGTTCCAAGCCTACCTTGGCTTTGCCTCATCATATGACCCTGGGCAAGTCACTTAGCCTTTCTGAGCCTCAGTGTCTGCATCTGCAGATGGTAGTCTTGATATTTTTTTCTCTTAGTTTCCCCTCAGGTTTTAATGTGAGGAGTCATAAGACAGTGTTTGGCAATGTCTTTGAACCTCCTAGAATGGGAGGCACTCCAGGAGGTGGCCAAGGCCTGACGTGCATTAAAAAAGGATTCAGTAAAACGATGTCTAACCCAAGAGCCTGACCCATAGTAAACGCCCAATAAAACATGGGCACTTTCTATGCTGTACCAGCTTTCCATTAAAATAGGTGGCACCAGTAAAAGGCAGAAATTCAAGAAAATGAAATTTCCTTCTTAAAAATTCCAGCCTGACCAGTTTCTCCCTAAGGTTGGGCATCCATGCTGAGTCCAAAGCAGGTGAGCTGGCCATGAGCCTGAGCTGCTCTGGGAGCCTCATCCCAAGCACACCTGCCCTGATGGCCCTCTCCACAGCAGGCAGGGTCCTCGTTTGGAGGCTGTGCGTTGTTTTCCTCATGAGTTCAAATGTTCGGATAAGACGTTTGTGGATGTCTCTGTGTCTCCTGGAAGAAAGGCACTCCAGGAGGTGATGAATCCTCTGGCCTGGATAATCTGCTCATGAAATATGGAACTTTGAAAATGTGAGAAAAATCTCAAATCACTTTGACAGCATTTTAATTATAGTCGATTTGTTTGCTGCTAATAGTGAAAATGCAGTCAGTGTGATTTGAGATGTTTCTTCCACTCAGAATGTTAGACTTCATGTTTTTGAGTCACAAGCAACATTTTGGTTTTCAGATATTACTAGAATAGCTCAGTCAACATGCTCAGAGGCAGGGCAGGGGGTGTGAAGGTACCCTGACACCACTTGCAACGCCAGCCTCATGTCCCCATTCATTTATACACCCAACAAAAAGTGAGCAGGTCCTCCCCAGGCCAGGCCCCAAGCACACACCATGAGCTTGGCAGAGGGAGGGCAAGCTCCTCGCCCTGCAGTGCTTCTGTCTCATGTAGTGGGTAGATCATAGACAAGCACTGATAAGGCCTTTCCAGATTATGGTTACAGCTATCGATAGAGGTGAGATGGAGAAAAGGGCCATCTGGAAAAGGGCCATCAGGATGGACATGAGGATGGGAGAGCAGACACTGGGGACTCCTGAGGGGTGCGGGGGGGATGAGGGTTGAAACACTTTCTTTTGGGCACCACGTTCACTACATGGGCGATGGACTCTCTCAAAGTGCAAACCTCAGCATCACGCAATATACCCACATAACCAACCTGCATGTGCACACCCTGAATCTAAAATAAACTAAGATGCTGACATGGGTGGTTGGGGCAGGCTTCTCTGAAGAGGTGACGTATGCAGTCAGCCTAGAGGGTGAGGAGGGAAAGCTAATGGAATACTGCAGGTAGAGAGAAAGGGGGCGCAGGGCCCCGAGCTTGCCAGGTACTACCTACCCTCGACATCCAGGGGCACCAGCAGCATGAGAGAAGCCATCGCCTGATTGGCAATGGTCATGTTGCCTGGACTTGGGCGCTGAGGTTCTGACATGCAGACCCAGACCCATTGAATGGCAGTGTTTTCCCTCCAAGGACCCAGGACTGTCTGTGGTCTAGAAATCCCTTCCCGGGGCTGTGTGGCACTTCTGGAGGTGGCTCCCACAGACGCTAGACGTGCTCCTGCCTGTCATCCTGGGAGGTCCCATGTGGCCCAGCTCCCATGGGTCTGCCCCGTGGCACCCCAGCTTGCAGTCAGCATGGATGGAGTGAGAGGAACTCGGAAGCCCCTTGTCATGTCTGCCTGGTGATGAGAGAAGAGATGAGATTGTTGCTTTTGTGTCTTTCCCATAGACTCTTAAAATTAATTTCACTGTCAAATTCCCATGTGCCCCCAATGTGAGTTTGGGGGGAAGTGTATAAGACTTTGAAGTGGAAAAGGAAAGTAGAGAAAGCGTTCTCTAGTCAAACGTTCAACGTGCAGATGTCAGGATCTGTGAGGAGAAAAGCAAAAAGGCACGTGAAAAACTGTGGGGAGAGTAAAAAGGAACCCGGCGTGGAGATGGCTACTGCAGCTCAGGAAAAAAATAAACAATAAAAGGTAGTGTTAAAGCTTTGAAAGGATTTTTTTCATTTAAGAGAGATTATGAATAATGAAATGCAAACACTCTAGTTAATATGTCTGTTAGCTGGTTGATGTTGCCTCTGGAGTTGAGTGGTATGTTCCAAGGGGAGTGGCTTCTCAATTATCCCTCTGACTGGGGCTGGAGTGAGCTCTGAGTTTGTACCCTGGATTCCTTCACAAACAAACACTGCATATGAGATACTGGATGCAAAGCCACACTTATCCCAACCCACGAATGTCCTGAGCCCCGCCAATGCTTCACAAATGAACCTGACAACACTGAAATTTCTAGGGACATTTGCTCCAGCTGCAGCAAATCCCTAACAATAAAAAATTTCCCTAAATGAGTCAGTCACACAGGAGGTAAATGAGACATTCTCTGTGAAGTCAGTATGCCACTTGGAGTGCTCCTTTTGTGTGAAAAGTCAGGAGACCGTGTGGCTAGTGGGGCCTGTCCACAGGCGGAACCAAAACACTGGGGCGAGGGGGAGACCAAGCGGCCAAATTGGCATTCTGAGTTACTTTCCCCTCAAGCAAACCTTATAGGAAAATTTCATCATCCTACAAAGTTCAAGTAAAGGCTGGTTATTTGCTTCACAAAAGGATTCACCAGAGGGGTCCTTTAACAGGCTCAGAGAGAAGATGTATAAAACTGTTGAATTCTGTGAGCTTTTCCGGACACACACCCCTTCTCTATATGTGTCTGTGGATTCGCATAAGGGTGTATTTGTTGCTGTCCACATTACAGAAAAGAATCTGAGGTGCTCTACATCCATTGAGTAAACTGAGGCAAGCTTGCAACTGGCATCTGTTTGTTGGCCCTGCTACATCACTGATGCCGTTAATCTTCCAAATTACTCCACAGATGATTTGGTAGCTAGCTAAAACCCTTTCACTTCAGATGAACAAGCCAGTGGGATGTCAGGGCCTCTCTTTGCCTTTCCCGGGGAAATTGGCAGTACAAAAACTAGAACAATCTGGTGGTCTTTGAAAAAAAATCTTTAAAAAATTATTTGCTGAACGTGAGTTGTGTCCTTGGCACTGTTCTAGGTATCTGACATGGTGTGTCGTCCTGTCGTCTTTCGGCCTCACCCCAGTTCTGTGGGGTAGATGATGAGGGTGATGGTGATTATGGTGGTGGTGATGATCATTTTGGTGACGGTGATAATGGTGATGATAGTGGTGATGATGGATTTGCTTCTCATCTGCTGAATCATGAGTACTGGACGATGTTTCTCAGATCTCCTACTTTGAAAATTTCTGAATGGAAACAGTTTTATTTTATCTACTTTTAATTTACTGAAGAAATTCAGGCTTATCATAAACTGTTTAGATAATAGAAGAGAACAACAAAGAAAGTAAAAATGACCAGTGACCTTGCCACCCATATATCTAACTGCTGTTAATATTTTAGTATAGTCTTTCAGGCATTATTCTGCATGTTTATGCAAGGAAATGTATGTATATATATTTAAATATACTTTTGAAAAGTTAACAGTATATCATGAACCTTTTCCCATAAAAACCAAAAGTCTAGACCTGTAGCACTATTTAATAGCAGCAGGGAATTTCATCTTGTAAACACCCAAAACTGGTTTACCCACCCTCTATGGTTGGACTTTTAAACATGATGCTTTTTGAAAATAATGTGTCCTCCCACCTTTCGTATACTTTTGTTAAATACATGCACAAAGATGCATATAATATGTATATATCTGCACAGCTGGCTGGTTATTTTCTCAGGAAGGGCTCTAGCAGTAAGGTTGCCGGATTAAGGGCTGTGGACACATTAACTTCGATCATATTCTGCTAAATGCCTTCCAAAGTGTTTGGGCAGGTTTCCGTTCCCGCTGACACTGACCCTCCGCTTGGTTGCCTGATCCTGTTAGGCAAATCGCTCCTGCCCTGGGTGCAGCCTCCACACCTCTGAGTGAGTGTGAGTGTGCAACAGATCCTAGTTCACACTCACTGAGTGCCAGGCTTTGTCATCCTTTACATAAATCCGGTCAGTGTTTAGCTCTCACAACCACCAGAAGAAAGGCCTTACTAGCCCTGTTTCACTCTTAGCCTCCCCATTTCTGAGGCTCTAAAAGCTTCAGGAACTTACCTGAGGGCACCCAGCTCTTTCTGCTTCCAGGATGGGGACTCTTGCACTGGGCCCTGCTTTTCCCAGTACAGATGAGCTGTTATCTGATCCGTGAACAAGGTGGCAGGTCTTCTCAACCTTTAGGGCATCATCTTGGCTCAGGGGAACTGACTGCCCAGCAGAGCTTGCCTCTATATGGAAACAGCAAGGAGGGTTTTCCAGAAGGTTGGGAGTTTCCCCTGAGAATGGCCTAAGCATCTTTTACCTTTTACTTGGCTTGAGGAAGTGTGTTTCAAAGTCAGCACCATCCCCTGCAATGAAATCCCAGCCCCAAGTGGAGTCCCACAGCCCACAGCCTTCTCAGCCTGTGGCCTCTCCCTCCAGAGCTCCAGGGGTTGCCCTCCAGCTCTCCAGACTCTAGCCCATGTCTGCCCTGTGGTGTCTAAGCATGAACAGTCCCAGTCCTCTCCTCCTGATTCCCCCTTCCTAGGCCCGCTGTTTCAGAGTGGCTGAGGAGCATGGCTCCCAAGCATGGCTCCGGGTCTAGGGCACACCAGCAACGTCTTGTCTCCACAGACCCTTGTGAAGCGGGAGCCAGCAGGTGCATCCCAGGGGGGGGACACCCCACTCTCTTCACCCATAGGGAAGACTTCCCTACAGCTTTAACATGTTGATAGTAGAAGGGAGTGATGGTTATCAATAAATACTGGTCCAGTGGCCAGCAGTGGAGAGGGAGCCTCCCACCTAAGTGGCACGACAGGGGTACTGACTGGACTCCCAAGGAGGCAGCACACGCACAGTGAGGATTGCCAGAGCATGTGCCAAGGCCAAAAGACGTGTGTCTGTCAAGAAAAAATGGATCATTACATGTGCACCACACCATAGACTAGCCAAAGATGTCCTTGAGAGGGTCTGCCCCCACCATGCAGGCCCAAGGTTAGGGAGGGCAGCATTCCTGTCTGCTTCTGCCCAGACTGCTGAGAGAGAGAGAGAGAGAGAGAGAGAGAGAGAGAGAGAGAGTGTTTGTGTGTGTGTGTGTGTGTGTGCGTGTGTGTGTGTGTGTGTGTGTGTGTGTAGACATCAGTCCCCAGGGACTCAGCTCTGCTTTTGGAGAAAGGTTTTTATTGCCTCATCTAATATGATGCTGGTTCCTTGTAAAAGCATGTATTGCCAGGCTCGGTGGCTCAGCCTGTAATCCCGCGCCTTTGGGAGGCTGAGGTGGGTGAATTGCCTGAGCCTGTGGGTTCGAGACCAGCCTGGACAGCAAGACCTCATCTCTACAATAAATAAAAAAATCAGCTGGGCATGGTAGCGCATGTCTGTAATTCTGGCTACTTGGAAGGCTGAGGTGGAAGGATCGCCGGAGCCCAGCAGGTCGAGGCTGTGGTGACCGGGAGCGGCCACTGCACTCCAGTCTGGGCAACAGAGTGAGACTCCAACTCAAAAAAAAAAAAAGCATGTATTGACTGGACTCTGATGATGTGAACCTCGCAGCATCATCCCAGGGAGGGCAGGGGCCCACAGACGAGCATCTTTATCTCTGATGATGATGACAGATAGGAGAACATTGCCCTGGAGAGAATAAAAACAGGATGAGAGGGAGACAGGAAAAGAAACAATTATCCCTGAAACAGCCCGGGTACCCAACACGGAAACAGCCCCTTCCATATTGCATTCCAGCTCCTCTCAACCTCCTAGAGTGGGTGTTTTATCCTCATCTTGCCAACAGAGAAATTGATGCTGAAGGAGTTAAGAGCCTTATACTGATGTGCAGCTCAGGAAAGATCCAGAGAAAGTATGAGGAGAATAAAGGTGGCACTACCAGAGGAGGAAAACAGTATCTGGTGGTTTTAATAAAGTGAAGCTGCTCTCCAGTGGTCAGGAGACAGGTCCTTCCAGCTGTACCCGTTCACTCCGTGCCTCCGCAGAGTATAGCCCTTCCTGTGTCTCTGCCCATCTACACTAGCAGACATGAGTGTGCTCTCCATCTACCTGTGACATTTGGACGTCCGTGAATGCGTGAAGAAACATGGTTGGAGCAGCACGGTGACCCTTCCACATCCTCAGGGTGATGTTGTCCTATGTCATCCTCACCTAGGTATGACTTTATTGAAATCCGGGATGGGGACAGCGAATCTGCAGACCTCCTGGGCAAGCACTG
This sequence comes from Carlito syrichta, assembly GCF_000164805.1. Taxonomy (NCBI): domain Eukaryota; kingdom Metazoa; phylum Chordata; class Mammalia; order Primates; family Tarsiidae; genus Carlito; species Carlito syrichta. The sequence continues at coordinate 12,741 of NW_006993390.1, forward strand.
TGGAAACATCGTGCTGCCCACCATCATTTCCTCGGGCTCCATGCTCTACATCAAGTTCACATCAGACTACGCCCGGTGGGGGCAGTCTTCTCTCTGCCCGAGATCTTCAAGACAGGTCAGTGTGGTCTCCAGTGGGGGCCAGGAGGTGGCGTCTCTGAGAAGAAGTGGACATGGCAGTCCCATGGGTTCAGGCGGGTAGCGGGGTCCCAGTGTCTCCAGCTTGAGCACTAGAATGGGTCTAGTGAATGGGTCTGTGAAGAAGCAGTGAATGGGTCAAGGAGACTCTGGCAACACCCATGAGTCACAGCCAGCTCAGGCTGTGGCCTAGCCAAGCAATTTGCTGAGGAGTGGTGGGTACACCATGTGATTTGTGGCACCAGCAGAGTGCGGGCCCAAGACAAGCAGGAAAGCACTTTGTGTAAGAATCTGGTTTTTTGTATGTTTTTAAAAATTAAAGTTATGTACCCGGAAGAAAGCAAAACTCTATTGAATTTCCTCCCAATGACTTCATGGTCTAATGTTGCCTTTATTTGGAATTACATGAGGCTGAGACATCATCTTTTCACTGTTTAGAGCCTCTGGAGTTCTTACAGTGACCCCCAAGTGAGGCTTCACCATAGTCTTTAAATTAGAATATGACTCCTCGGACTTCCCTTGGCTATCCCCGGTGGGCCTCTGTGCCGGAGCCCCCACTCCCAAACGCCAGCAGCACTGACTCCCTGAGAAGGAGTCAGAAATAAGCAGGCAGGAGGTAAGGAGGCCTGTGCTTGTTTTAGGTTGACTGCTTGATTTCCATGAGGCTCCCCTGAGAACATGGGCCGTGCTCACCTCCTCAACTGGGTGTAGCACACTTGGTTCTTGAGATGCAGCCTCGGCTTCTACAACCAAGCCCTTGGAGGGACATGTCCTCCCTGTCACATGTAGATGAGTGCATGGTCCCTGCCCTTTGTGGAGGTGGCATGTCCTCTCTGCTATATGTGGAGGGGTGCATTCTCCCTGCCACATGTGCCCTCCCTGGCCTATGTGGATGGGTGTGTGCTCCCTACCCTGTGTAGAGAAAGCGTGCCCTCCCTGCCCCGTGTGGAGGGGCATGTGCTCTCTTCCCCATGTGGAGGGGCATGTGCTCCCTACCCTGTGTGGAGAGGTATGTCTTTTCTGCCCCATGTGAAGGGATGCATGCTCCCTGCCCCTTGTGGAGGGATGTGTCTTCCCTGTCCCGTGTGGAGCGGTGTGTCTTCCCTGCCCCACGTGGAGGGGCGTGTGCTCCCTTCACCATGCAGAGCTCCTTACCTCAAGGCCCAGGGAAGCCCATCCTCCAGCTCTGCCCTCCCCAGAGGCTCCCACTGCATCCCCAAGTGCATCCCCCTCCCACTGCCTGAGTTTTACCACCAGTGAATGGAGTCTGGCTCAGGGGAGGCTGTCAGCCCAGTCATCAAGAGGCCCAGGCCCAGCGGCTGTGGAGTTCAGAGTGAGGGGAACTATTCATATATATTTTCTTTTTCACTAAACAGTTATTGAAAGGAAGTGGTAGCTGCTGAAGGCACTTTTTATATCCACCCTGTCTAAATATTTGTCGGGTTTGTCTGCCCGCAACCAAGACCACTCAATGAAATGGAGGGTGGGGCTGAGCGCTTATATCCTGGCAGGGTGGATGCCCAGGCCATCACAGGGCCAGATCACAGGAAGACCTGCCTGCCTCAGCTTCATGCTCTGACCATGACAGGGTGCACATTGTGTGTGTCTGGCGGCTCGGGCCGAGGTCTGTGCTCCCTGGAGTCCTGTGCAGGATGCCAATCCATCCACCAGCCTTTCCGGATGCCCACAGCTGCCAGGTAGAAGGAGACTCAAAGAGAAAGGACTGGCACAAGGTGTCACGCAGACGAGTGTGGGTGTCGGTGACTGGCACCGACCGAGGGAGGGTTAGGACCCGCACCGGAGAGTCAAGACGGAGAGAAGAGACCACTCGGAGGCAGTTCTTTGGGATCAGTTTGATCAGAACTGAGTCCAAATTTTATTCGAACTCCTTCCAACTTATATACCATTTTCTATACCCTCCAGCAGTGTGATAATCACTTGCTGGGGGCATACAAATTCCATGCATATCGCGCTTTACAAACTATGCATCACAAGACCATCATGAGACTTGCAAGTTCCAAGCAAACAATTACAATTCCATGATGCATGACGTGCTTCACAAAACTTACATTAAAATCACAGGTGCACAATTTCAATACAGATAGTTCAAAGTGTTTTCCATAATGTTCAATATCGTCCATATTATACTCTTTGTTCTAAACCCTGATTAATACAAAAACTTTCTAAGCTAACTCTAGGTTTAATCCAAGTTCACTGACTCCTAATATTTTTTAACGATTGATATTATTAACTTAACACTATACTATAATCTATAAGTTTACTTAAATGACTTAATTTTTATTTATTCCATTAACCTATTATGATTCAACATAGTGCCCTGTAATTCTACAAAACCTTACCATGACTTATATGAGTTTCATATATCTAAACTTTAATTTTTCTATAATCTGATGATTGAACTTTAATACTATGCTATATCTTATTACGCTAATACTTTATCGTTAATTCTTTCATAAATCTTATGGTAGTTGTCATACTCTTGAACAAGGAAATGTAAGGTTGCCATGACGATGGCCATGGGCTGGAGCAAACAGAGTTTCAGTATTTAACGAAACTAGAAAAAACGTTCTGCCTGGCTAGAGGCAGGGCGATAAAACTATTATGGTAATTTAGTTTCTAATCCTAGCTCTAGGGGAGACTGCATTCGGGAACAAGAGCTGATTAACCAGTCTACCAGGAAATAGAAGTTAAAAAATATCTAGAAAGAAGTAAAACTTAGAAGGGACAAGGTCATATAAAATAATTCTGCTGTGCAACTTTCCATCAGGTGTATAGAGATTTACTTATAAGTTTTACTGCCATGTATGCACACTGGTCACTAATCACATGCCAATATTATAGGTATAACTGATATCCTATGTCAGAGGCGATCTTCCAGATGGGCCTTTACAGGCCTCAGAGATGTAGCTATAGATGTTGGCTCCCAACATGTGGGAACCCTCTGCACATGGTAGGTGCACAGGCCATGCTGTGGAAGCATGCATCGCCTGCAGGGAGAGCCAGAATATGGCAGAGTGAGTTCAGGCTGACGGACGCATAGTTCACATGCTGTGGTTGGTCATGAGAGGGCAAAGCTGTCACCTGGTGCAGCACTGGGGGGCTGCTCTATGGCACAGTCCCCAGCACTGATGCTGCCATATGACCATATGGATCCAGAAAGGAAAACAGCTCTGAGAGGGTCTGGAGTTGCCAGGAAGTCAGGAAAGGGCTGGGCCGTGAAGGCCTCTGTGATCTCACTGCCCAGCTGTGCATCTCCCAGGGCTCAGTGCCACATTCTCCAGAACGGCACAGAAAGGTGGATGTTCATGCCATCCACTGTGCTCATTTGAAAGGAGGATGTGGCTGGACGTGGTGGCTCACACCTGTAATCCCAGTTCTTTGAGAGGCTGAGGCAAGTGGATTGCCCAAGCCCAGGGGTTCGAGACCAGCCAGTGCAACTTGGTGAGACCTCATCTCTACAATAAATCAAAAAAATTAGCTGGACATAGTGGTGTGTGCCTGTAGTTCCAGTACATCAAAAAATTAGCTGACATGGCAGTGTGTGCCTGTACTTGGAAGACTGAGGCAGAAGGATCGCCTGAGCCCAGCAGGTCGAGTCTGCTGTGGATGTAAGCATGCCAGTGCTCTCCAGCCTGGGCAGCAGAGTGAGACTCTGATTAAAAAAAAAAGAAAGGAGGATATGAAGAGGTAAAACACATGAGAGCATGTCTTAGGGCAGCACTGCTGTCTTGGGGACATGCTGAGGCAGTATTTCAAATGAGGCAACAAGTCTGTGAACGGCCTAGAAACAACAGTGCCTACCAAGGAGGCCAGGTGCTTTGCTGGCTGTGGTCAGCTGCAGAAGAGCTCATAAGAGACAGCTCTGCCAGCCACAGTGTGCTCCTGGGATCAGGAGGGAGAAGAGGGGGACCCGGGAGCCTTCTCAGGAACACTGACACTTACCATCACGCCATCCAAAAGAGTCACTCACAAGTCAGCCCCTGTGTAAGACAGAGATGTTCACAGTACAGAACTCAGAATGGAGAGGCTGAGAAAGATGTGTGTATCTTGGGTGCTGCATCCTACACCCATGTCTCCACTGGTGGATCCTAAGAGAGACACACAAGGTTTATATCACCATTGAATGGGGAAAATATGGTGGACATGCCGAATAAATCCAGACTGGTCCAGCTGCATTGGCCAGTCAGGGTCATGATGAGGAAAGAGGGGGAACTGTAAACATGGGTGTGCACACAGCTGGACAACAGACAGCTCTGGAAGATCCAAGAGCACAATGCTGGGTGGGTCTCTGTGGCAGATCCTATGGCATAGACTCAGACCCAGGCTGGAGGTTCACATGAAGTAGCTTACAGAAGATTCTGTATGTTACTAGACTGTCCACATATGAAAGGCTAAGCCAAAAATCAATTTACAAAAGGTCTCGGATTATCAAATTCTGAGCAGAACAGAAAAAGGAATTAAAAGTAACATTGGAGACAAAAATCAGTGGAAAGTACACATGAGTGCATGCATGCGTGCATTTCTCAATGCTTCTATGACCATAAGTTTAAGAACAGGTTTTCTTTCCTGTTTGCCCAGTGATGTTTCTGAGACTGAGATTTCTGGGGTCATTGATAGAGAAGACCACCTCCCTGAATTCACCCTGTAAGGGCATGGCAAGCTCAGCTTCATATGTTTAAAATGTCTTAATATGGTCAGGTGCAGTGATTCACACCTATAATCCCAGCACTTTGGGAAGCCAAGGTGTGAGGACAGCCAGAACCCAGGATTGCCTGCCTGGATTCGAGACCAGCTTGGGCAACTTGGTGAGACCTCATCTCTACAATAAATAAAAAAATTAGTTGGATGGAGTGGTGGTGTGTGCCTGTAGTTCCAGCTACTTGGAAAGCTGAGGAGGAAGAATCACCTGAGCCCAGCAGGTCGAGGCTGTTGGTGGCCATGAGCGGGCTACTGTACTCCAGCCTGGGTGACAGAGTGAGACTCCGACTCAAAATTAAAATAAAATAAAATGTCTTAATACATGTAGATTCTTCTTTGACCTGCAGAGTTATAAAATTTACAGCAGAAAAACAGTGTAGATGTTTTTCATACCAGAGTCTTTCATGTGAAGCCATGCACTGCAACCCACAGCCGCCAGCTTCTGTGGACAATCTGAGCATGGAGTAGACTTGAGTTATTTGTTGACAAGTTATTTTTTAACCTTTAATTCTTTGAACACATTGCAGAAGAGGGTCTTGGACTAGACAGAAATCCACAAGAATCAACTTGGGTCTCCTCTTCCGATGTCTCTTCTCAGCATTTGACGTTCCGCTCCTCTTCTGACGCCTCGGCCCTGCTGCGAACAGTGGGACAGGGCAGCTAGGGATGGATGCTTGATTTTAATAGAAAGGTCTGATTCTTCCGCATAAAAAATATAAAACTGGATAAAAGTGTTCTCACCTCATCAAAATAAACCAGAGGATACTCTCATTCTAGCCATATGTCAGAAATGCATACCTTTTTTTGCCCCCGGTAGCTAAGGTTGAGAAGATTTTCTGGTTGAATGCCAATGCCCAGGACCCTTGAAACCCTGAATACCTCAGATTCTCACATCCTACAGGCCCCCTGGAGCTTACTGGTGTCTGTTGGGGAGTCACTTGTGCCTTACCCATGAACAGGACCAAAGGAAGATTCTGCCATGGCTCCTCCACTCCTGAGGTGGAGTCCCCTGCCCTCCAAGGGAATGACAGCAGGGCAGACTCCAAGCGCAAATGTCGCAATGCCCTTTCTAGCCCCGGCAGGTTGTGGATAGACTGAGCTTTCCCCAGCTGAGTGCCCCCACAGAGAAGCTGCACCACAGACTCTAACCTTTTCAGAAGCCCTCTGGTCCTTGAAAACTTACCACTGGGTTGACTCACCTGTGTTGCACCATCCTGGGCCACATGGAGCCTCAGGGGTCTGGAGCCAGATGGTCGACATGGCTGGGCAATGCCCACTTTTCCCTGCGGGCCTTGCTGCTCTGCCCCCCTGCCTCCCCCATCCCCACCAGCTCCAGGCCTGCCCTCTGGCCTACAAGTAGTGTGGACTCAAGCATCCTAGGCGTGGCACTTGGCACCTCCCAAGAGCCTATGAAAAGGCCAGTCATTTCCCTTGTGGGTCTGGTCCCCGTCCTGCCAAGGCATGGTGCACAGTAGGGGTAGGAGGGATGGGTGGATGGATCAGGGCAACTGGAGCTCCCTGTCTGGTGCTAAAGAAAGTTGCGTCCCCACCCCCACTTATCACCTGGCACCATTTCCAAGCCAGACATTTGCAACTTTCCAGAAAGTCATCCAAAGTCGAGGGTTGGTGGAGGCCTGTCACAGAGCCATGGGTAAAGACATCGGTGACCAAGACAGCCTGTTGACATCACCTGTTGGGTTTTGGTGCAATTCCCAGAGGACGATTCTCACCAGTAAATACCGGTTTATCGAGTGTTTCTGAGTATTTCCTTGTGCCTGGAATGTCTGTTATCCTCCTCATAAACCTTGCTTCCTCTCTTCCCAGTTTAGACTCCATGTAGACTTGCGGATACATCCGTTCTCGTACCCAGTCTTTCTGTCACCAGTGAACATGCATGTTTTCTGACGGTGCATGCAAGAGGTCCCTGGGTCTGGGTGCAATGCCCTCGGGACCCGTCTGTGGTGCCATCCTGGCCAGTGGCATCTGGATGAAGTGCAAGGGGGCCCTTTTGCCATGAGCCCACACGAGGTATTGGGAGACAGAGTGATTGTCACCCTCTTGTGAGACCCCGTGCCATCTAGTACATGGACATGGCACATCTCAGCAGGGTACCAACATGCGGCCCTGAAGGCCACTACAAGCCCAAGGAACACACAAGCATTCCTACACAGGAGGCAGAAGCCCTTCAAATGTCAACACACTGCTGCCTTCCTCCAATCCTGTGACCTGAGCAGCCTGCAACGTCCAGTGCCTGACTGCAATCCACCAGCTACAAACGCCGATTGTTCACTGTCTGACCACTACAGAGTAGCATGTTCTAACACAGCCGTGACGTGGGTGAGACCCCAGTTCCCCTTTGCCCCTCCCCCGAGGCACCTTGGGTCTGCAGGGAGAAGGGGGCACTTGGCCGGCCATGGTACCACAGGGGCTAGTGGTGGGGTCAGCAGCGAACAAGGGGTAACAGTGTTTTCCCTGCTGGCAGCCAGCAAGCCCTCCTTAAGGACTGAAATAACTCCCAGCATTGCTGAGGCCGGCAGCTGAAGGACTGAGAAAGGGACTGTGTTCCCCCTTTCAAGAGATCTCCATCTCTCTCCCTCTCCCTCTCTCTCCTTTCCTCTCCCTCACACAAGCCTCCATGACTGTCCTCACCCCCATCTGCAGGACCTACGAGCTCCTTCCTGAGGGGCCAGCGAGAGGGCCTGGAGCATGCCGGTGAGGGGTCTGTCCCTTCAAGTTCTGCTCCAGCGGCAACAAACCTCTAGAGTCGGGGGATGCAAGGCAGGGGTAGAGGGCAAACACATAAATAGCCCATGAGATGCAGGCGGCAGAGGTGGGCATCTCCTCACACCATGCTGCCTTTTCTGCACAGGCTCTGAAGATTGGTAGAAAAACCTCACGGGCCCCAACGGCACCATCAGGTCCCCCGGGTTTCCCGAGAAGTACCCACACAACTTGGACTGTACCTTCACCATCCTGGCCAAGCCCCAAACAGATCGTACTGCAAGTCCTGACCTTTGACCTGGAGCATGACCCCTTGCAGGTGGGCAAGGGGGACTGCAAGTGTGACTGGCTGGACATCTGGGATGGTGTTCCACATGGTGAGTGGGGGTGCGGGGCTGCCTGTTGCATTGGCACTGAGAAAAGGGAGCGGAGGCCAGAGCTCTGGGGAGTTCTTCCGTGACCACAGCACTGGACTCTTTTCCTCCCCCACAAAGAGGGGCTGCAGAGAGACACAGAAAAGCAGTCTACTTTCCTGGAGGCGTTTCTTTGGAAACAGACAGGAAGCTAAGTAGATGGGTGGCAGAGGACAAGAAAACCCGTCAGGGATGTTCTTGTCCACTCAGGTTGTCAGGATAGAACGAGATGCCGTGACTAGCCCCAGGACCAGTGAGGAGGACTGCAGGCCCAGACTGCCTGGGCTGAGCCCCTGCCTGCTGCTTACGGCAGTGCAGCCTTGGACATGTGACCTGACCTGTCTGTGTCTCATCTGTATACGTTAGCTGTTGTGGTCACCGTCGTTCCTACCATAGGTTTATTATTAGTGTAGTCACAGGTGTTGAAAAGGTGCATCACCCTAGACCAGGAGCAACCTGTACTTCTCAGGTGAAGGCGAAGGTCTTGGACGTAGTCCGTTTCAGGGCAGAAACAGCCTTTCACTTGTGTGGTCACCCCAAGTGTGTCCCAACATCGGGGTTCTTGATGTCCAAGCAAGGAGACACATTTGCTTTCCTGGGAAGGCTACAGGTGGTTCGTCAGAGGTGTGGGCGTGAGTTCCGGCACTGCTGCTTCCTAGTGATATGAGCGAGGACATCACATGACTTCTCTAAACCTCAGTTTCTCCTTCTGTGGAACAGGCATTGTCATGGTGCCTTCCTAGCCCACCTTCTGGGACTGTGAGAATGGAATGAAGTCAGAGCAAGGAGCCTGTACTTTTTTCATTAGAGAAGGAATGCTGACTGGGTGTGGGGGTGCACACCTGTAATCCCAGTGTTTTGGGAAACCGAGGCGATAGGATCACTTGGGCCCAGGAGGTTGAGGATGCAGTGAGCTATGACCATGCCACTATATTACAACCTGGACGACACAGGGAGACCTTCCTTCTTAAAAAAAGTGGAAGTCCCTTTTAATGTGCAGGAACAGTGCCAGCCATTGTTCTTAAGACCTGTCTTGATGGTTCTGTGACTTTCCGTCGGGGGACCTACTCGAGGCCCCATTGGGTGACAGGCAGGGGTGGGAAGGGAGGCTGTGTGGAGTGTTTCCATTCCTGCTGTCCTCTCTGTCTGCACATCCAGTTGGCTCTCTGATTGGCAAGTACTGTGGGACCAGAACACCCTCTGAGCTCCGCTCATCGACAGGACCTTCCACACAGACATGGCCGTGGCCAAGGGTGGCTTCTCTGCTCGGTACTACCTCGTCCACCAAGAACCACTAGAGAGTGAGTTGGTTGGTGGGAGCCCCTTCCTGTCCTTCCACCAGGCTGTCAGTGTGCAGGGGAGGGGACTGACCTCCATGACAGAAGGAGATGGGACTCTACTGGATTTGCAGTGATGTCTGAGTTTAGGGAATAGGGCCACATCCTCAGACCAGGCAGAGAGAGATGAGAAAAGAGCACACGTCAATCTGAGCGCTTATTTCTTAAAAAATAAAACAAAATAAAGTACGTGTACCAAGAATTGGTTACTTCCAGGGAATGTCACGGGACCACCTCATGCCTCAATTTCCTCATCAATGAATGAAAGGGAGGTTAGTTAGGTGATCTATATAGGGTCCCCCTGTGCTAACATTTTTTGAGTCTGAGCCATTTTTTTCCCCTCTCCAAATCTCAGGGGCTATTGCCACAAAATGGAGTCTTTTTTAAGCCTCTCTTTCTATATGCTTTTTGACATTAAACATCCCTGTGCCTGGGCTGTGTTTTCCTGGTTGGACCGATACAACAGCTTGGACTTCCACACTTCCACTAAAGGTAGTTTTTGGAGCTTCTCTGATGTGCTGGCACTGTGCAAAAGTGTCACTCTGACCCCAGCCACTGTGGACGTGGGTCTAGTCCATCACATCCCAGCCCTGAGCTATGTCTTCAGATCAGCGGCTCTTGGCTGTATGCCACTGTGTGCTGCCACCTCCACTTAGAGATCCACACGGCAGCTTTAGCAGTGGCAGAAGCACTTTAGGATAATTAGAACCACGGAAACCCGGCCGCAACTGTGGATGCTCACCTCTTAGGTGACTACAGACCTGGCAGTCTGACCTGCAGGAAAGTTGGTGGGTTTGCTCTGAACTTTGCTTTTGCATCCAAGTGCCCATGAAGATTGAGTGACAAAGAAACAGTATGGTAGATGACACTGGGTCCTGAGAATGGCCAGTGAAGCCACAGAGCTTAGCGTAGTTGATACCTGAGAAGGAATGCTGGCCCATCTCAGACATACACACACGCAAGCATCTGTCCGTGTCCGTGGCACACCCAGGACAGCAGTGTAGCTGACAGCTCAGGCTGGAGTGATGACTCGTGGGTCTGCATATGCTCAGACAGTGGGTGCAGGGCATGTTGCATGACATGCATGTGCTCAAGGAGAGGTCTCACACAGACAAGTATTCATGCTTTATCATGTCTGTCTCCTATGCCAGTCTGAGGGCAAGAAACAAGGAAGCAAAGTGGCCCTGGGTGTTTATCCATAAAGCAGGCTCCCCACGATGTGCCAGCCCACCCTGGTGCCAGGGTCCACCTCCCGCTCACCTGTGCTTCTGTGGCAGCATGTCTAGTGGCTGTGAACACTGTAGCCTGCAGCAGGAGCAGTTCTTATGCTTTAGATTGGATTTTTAATTTGTATGATGATTCTTGTTTATCTACAACCTTATTTCTTTTAGGTCTAATTTAGTTTCTTTCAGACCCACAGGGGTTGCCCAGCTCCGTGGTTTGATGCAGATGTTTTTTTCAAACATGAGCGTGTGATTAGGGTCTGTGAGATGGGTCTTGCTGGCATGGACTTGTCCCTGGAGGGAACAGAGTCGGGGGGATGCTGGGGTTTGAGATGAGAGCCTAACTGCCCTGACCATCTCCTCTCCACAGACTTTCAGTGCAATGCCCCCCTGGGGAAGGAGTCGGGCTGGATCGCAAATGAGCAGATCAGTGCCTCGTCAACGTACTCTGATGGGCGGTGGACCCCACAGCAGAGCCGGCTCCATGGCGATGACAATGGCTGGACTCCCAACCTGGACTCCAACAAGGAGTACCTCCAGGTGTGTGTTTGATACCCAGGTTTGTGAGGCATGTATGCACATTGATGAGCAGGAGGCTGGCTCTCAAACAGAGTGGTCAAAAGACAGAAAATAAGCACACATACTGGAGAATGCCATTTATTCACCTGCCCAAGCATACGTGTGTGCCAGACACAAGTAGACTGTACCAAGCTGCTTGCTGGAGTGCACTGAGTGGTAGGAGGGACCCCTGTCCCTGCCCTCGTGGAGATCTAGACCTGGAAGAAGAAGCCTGGCCAGGATGCTGTTTGCTCTATCACTGTAGATATCCAGGGAACATTCCATAAGCAGTTCAGATCTTCCTCTCCTGGCATGGGGAGCCCCAGAGGCCTGGGCCATGCTCCTGCAGGCAGGTCGGCTGAGGTGCTGTGGAGCATGGTGGCATCTTGTGGCCTCTGCTGCTTGGAGCCATGCCAAGGAGGTTATGCCCAGAGCTATCAGGAGGACACATGAGAAAATGTCCTAACCAGGAGCAGAACTCCAGCTACCCAGATGCCCAGCTACCTGGCAGCAACTTTGCAGACTGTTGTTTGCCTCTTTCTGAGTAAGACTCACAGCCATGTTGAGTCATCTTCTTGCACTGCAGATGGGGCCGGCTCTTGTCTCCTGGGAAAGAGTAAACAGGGGAAAAACCAGTCACCAGCCCCATGCTAGAGCAATGGCTACTCTTATGACACACAAATGGCAGCTCTGTGACCCATGACAGGCCTGCCCTAGCTCTGACGTGACTCGGTGCCCTCTGCTCTAAGAACACATTGGAGCAGACAACAGGAGAGGGGGAGAGATCCCGTAGCAACTCCAGGGAGTCCACAGAGGCTTTTACAGCACAAGCCCAAGATCACTGTCACTGCCTCTCTAAAAATTCTTCTCATCCTGCATAGCTTCCAAAAAGGTCTCCTATATAGGTGACCTTCCGCCTTGGGTCCTCAATTGTATATGCTCTCTTCTTGCTGCCCACCTGTTTCTGGTTGCATGAATGACACCACGTGCTGATCTGAATGTTTAATGCTGACCCATCGTGAGTAGCCTAGAAGCACTGACTGAATTGACATTTACCCTTGCACACTGGCTACATTTTGGTCACGTGGAGATTGCCATGAAGAAACACTATGACCAGCAAAGGCACGACATCCAGCAATTTCCACAAGGACTTGGCATTGTGGGAGGGGGTGGGGCCTCAAAATGCTGAGAGGAGGTCAGAGATCAGGACCTGGGGCATAAGCCTAATTGCTTGGACAGACTCTGCATGCCCCCTGACCCCTCAGCAACCTGAGTGACAAGATGGACAGCGGAGCCAGGGGGGTGGGGAGGGGGCCACTATGAACTGTGACTTTCATGATGAGGGCATGAGAAGTGAGTTGGATGGAACAGGGCTGGGGCTGGGGTGGACGTAGCCCAGCTCCTTCAGAACAGCATCTGTCTCCACCATCTGAGGAGGCTGGAGTGCAGTGAGAAGGGCTCAGTCTTCGAGATGTTCAGTGATTAGGAAAAATGGAGCGATGTCCATTCAGATTTGTAAAAGAGAGAACAAGGAAGGAAAATAAGCCACATCTTTGAGGCATCTGATTCGGTGTCAGATAAATTGAGTTTTTTGCCCAGTGGCTTTGCAAACTGACACTAACTACAACTGTCTCTGTGGTGCCAAAGTGCAGGCTGAGAGCAGAGTCTAACGATGTGTTCTTGAAGAAGCCCCGCTCCATGTGGGAGGCCGGCCTTACTCCTGTTCTGTCTTTCCAGGTGGACCAGCGCTTTTTGACCATACTCACAGCCATTGCCACACAGGGAGCAGTTTCCACGGAGACCCAGACGGCTACTACATCAAGTCCTGCGAGCTGGAGGTCAGCACCAATGGCGAGAGCTGGATGGTGTACTGGCATGCCAAGAACCACAAGGTGAGTCCTGTGGCTGACTTGCTGGAGCAGCCAGAGGGTGGGACTGGCAACTGGCCATGCCCACGCAGGGGAGGGGACTGATGGAGGGTCTTGAGTAACCCACAGCAGCAAGGGGCACACCAGCCTGGGAAAACTTCCTGCTTTGGCTGAAGTGACCTGAAAACACCACTTCTCCTGCAGGTTGCCCAAGCGATTAGGCTTCTGCACCAGGTCCTGACCTC